>NC_056454.1:49681957-49686957 GCF_018296145.1 Oncorhynchus tshawytscha
ATATAGTGTATTATGTAATATGTAGTGTATTATGTAATATGTAGTGTATTATGTAGTGTATTATGTAGTGTATTATGTAGTGTATTATGTAGTGTATTATGTATTATGTAGTGTATTATGTAGTGTATTATGTAGTGTATTATGTAATATGTAGTGTATTATGTCGTGTATTATGTATTATGTAGTGTACTATGTAGTGTATTATGTATTATATAGTGTATTATGTAATATGTAGTGTATTATGTATTACATAGTGTATTATGTAGTGTATTATGTATTGTATTATGTAGTGTCTTATGTATTGTGTAGTGCATTATGTATTGTGTAGTGTATTATGTAGTGTATTATGTATTGTGTAGTGTATTATGTAGTGTAATATGTAGTGTATTATGTAATATGTAGTGTATTATGTAGTGTATTATGTATTGTGTAGTGTACTATGTATGTGTTATGTATTATGTAGTTTATTATGTAGTGTATTATGTATTACATAGTGTATTATGTAGTGCATTGTGTTATGTATTATGTATTTTATTATGTATTATATAGTGTATTATGTAATATGTAGTGTATTATGTATTATGTAGTGTATTATGTATTATGTAGTGTATTATGTAGTGTATTATGTAGTGTATTATGTAGTGTATTATGTATTATGTAGTGTATTATGTAATATGTAGTGTATTATGTAATATGTAGTGTATTATGTATTATGTAGTGTATTATGTATTATGTAGTGTATTATGTAATATGTAGTGTATTATGTATTATGTAGTGTATTATGTAGTGTATTATGTATTATGTAGTGTATTATGTAGTGTATTATGTATTATGTAGTGTATTATGTAGTGTATTATGTATTATGTACTGTATTATGTAGTGTATTATGTAATATGTAGTGTATTATGTAGTGTATTATGTATTATGTAGTGTATTATGTAATATGTAGTGTATTATGTATTATGTAGTGTATTATGTAGTGTATTATGTATTATGTAGTGTATTATGTAGTGTATTATGTAATATGTAGTGTATTATGTAGTGTATTATGTATTATGTAGTGTATTATGTATTATGTAGTGTATTATGTATTATGTAGTGTATTATGTAGTGTATTATGTATTATGTAGTGTATTATGTATTATGTAGTGTATTATGTAGTGTATTATGTAGTGTATTATGTATTATGTAGTGTATTATGTATTATGTAGTGTATTATGTAGTGTATTATGTATTATGTAGTGTATTATGTAGTGTATTATGTAGTGTATTATGTAATATGTAGTGTATTATGTATTATGTAGTGTATTATGTAGTGTATTATGTAGTGTATTATGTATTATGTAGTGTATTATGTAGTGTATTATGTAGTGTATTATGTAGTGTATTATGTATTATGTAGTGTATTATGTAGTGTATTATGTATTATGTAGTGTATTATGTAGTGTATTATGTATTATGTAGTGTATTATGTATTATGTAGTGTATTATGTAGTGTATTATGTAGTGTATTATGTATTATGTAGTGTATTATGTAATATGTAGTGTATTATGTATTATGTAGTGTATTATGTAGTGTATTATGTAATATGTAGTGTATTATGTAGTGTATTATGTAGTGTATTATGTAGTGTATTATGTATTATGTAGTGTATTATGTAGTGTATTATGTAGTGTATTATGTATTATGTAGTGTATTATGTAGTGTATTATGTAGTGTATTATGTATTATATAGTGTATTATATAGTGTATTATGTAGTGTATTATGTAGTGTATTATGTATTATGTAGTGTATTATGTAATATGTAGTGTATTATGTAATATGTAGTGTATTATGTATTATGTAGTGTATTATGTATTATGTAGTGTATTATGTAGTGTATTATGTAGTGTATTATGTATTATGTAGTGTATTATGTATTATGTAGTGTATTATGTAGTGTATTATGTATTATGTAGTGTATTATGTAGTGTATTATGTATTATGTATTGTATTATGTAGTGTATTATGTAGTGTATTATGTATTATGTAGTGTATTATGTATTATGTATTGTATTATATATTGTATTATGTAGTGTATTATGTATTGTGTAGTGCATTATGTATTGTGTAGTGTATTATGTAGTGTATTATGTATTGTGTAGTGTATTATGTAGTGTAATATGTAGTGTATTATGTAATATGTAGTGTATTATGTAGTGTATTATGTATTGTGTAGTGTACTATGTAGTGTATTATGTATTATGTAGTGTACTATGTAGTGTATTATGTATTATATAGTGTATTATGTAATATGTAGTGTATTATGTATTACATAGTGTATTATGTAGTGTATTATGTATTGTATTATGTAGTGTCTTATGTATTGTGTAGTGCATTATGTATTGTGTAGTGTATTATGTAGTGTATTATGTATTATGTAGTGTATTATGTAGTGTATTATGTAGTGTATTATGTATTATGTAGTGTATTATGTAGTGTATTATGTATTATGTAGTGTAATATGTAGTGTATTATGTATTATGTAGTGTATTATGTAGTGTATTATATAGTGTATTATGTAGTGTATTATGTATTATGTAGTGTATTATGTAGTGTATTATGTAGTGTATTATGTATTATGTAGTGTATTATGTAGTGTATTATGTATTGTGTAGTGTATTACGTATTGTGTATTGTATTATGTATTGTGTAGTGTATTATGTATTATGTAGTGTATTATGTAGTGTATTATGTAGTGTATTATGTAGTGTATTATGTATTATATAGTGTATTATTTAGTGTATTATTAATATGTAGTGTATTATGTATTATATAGTGTAATATGTAGTGTATTATGTAATATGTAGTGTATTATGTAATATGTAGTGTATTATTTAGTGTATTATGTAATATGTAGTGTATTATGTATTATATAGTGTAATATGTTGTGTATTATGTAATATGTAGTGTATTATGTAGTGTATTATGTAGTGTATTATGTATTATGTAGTGTATTATGTAGTGTATTATGTAGTGTATTATGTAGTGTATTATGTAGTGTATTATGTAGTGTATTATGTAGTGTATTATGTATTGTGTAGTGTATTATGTAGTGTATTATGTATTGTGTAGTGTATTATGTAGTGTATTATGTAGTGTGCTATATATTATGTAGTGTATTATGTATTGTGTAGTGTAGAGTATGAAGAGTATGAAGAGTATGAAGAGTATGAAGAGTATGAAAAGCAAGAAGAGTATGAAGGGTATGAAGAGTATGAAGGGTATGAAGAGTATGAAGGGTATGAAGAGTGTTAAGGGTATGAAGGGTATGAAGAGTGTTAAGGGTATGAAGGGTATGAAGAGTATGAAGAGGATGAAGAGTGTCAAGAGTATGAAAAGCAAGAAGAGTATGAAGAGTGTTAAGGGTATAAATAGTATGACAGAGTGACAGGAGCCAAATGAAAGCAAACAAATCCAGGAAGTTTCAATGACAAGTGTATTTTCCCCTCTTAAACACAGGAAATAGATGGAATGGAAAAGACGGATCCTTAGGTGGGCGGGGCATTTGAGTTGCTATAGAGCGGGTCCACTGGTTCTTCCTTTCTACCTGGGGCATTAGAGAGGGTCCACTGGTTCTTCCTTTCTACCCGGGGCATTAGAGAGGGTCCACTGGTTCTTCCTTTCTACCCGGGGCATTAGAGAGGGTCCACTGGTTCTTCCTTTCTACCCGGGGCATTTGAGGGTCCACTGGTTCTTCCTTTCTACCCGGGGCATTAGAGAGGGTCCACTGGTTCTTCCTTTCTACCTGGGGCATTTGAGTTGCTATAGAGAGGGTCCACTGGTTCTTCCTTTCTACCCGGGGCATTAGAGGGGTCCACTGGTTCTTCCTTTCTACCTGGGGCATTTGAGTTGCTATGGAGAGGGTCCACTGGTTCTTCCTTTCTACCCGGGGCATTTGAGTTGCTATAGAGAGGGTCCACTGGTTCTTCCTTTCTACCTGCGGCATTTGAGTTGCTATAGAGAGGGTCCACTGGTTCTTCCTTTCTACCCGGGGCATTTGAGTTGCTATAGAGAGGGTCCACTGGTTCTTCCTTTCTACCCGGTTTATCATTCATGCATGCTTGTCATGAGTCATTACTGACCAAACCAGAACGGAATCAAAGTTGAAAACATTCTCTGCCGAGCATGAGCATGACAGCACCATACTCAACCGCAAACTCTGAACAAGAACATGTTAACTCTTCACTCATAGAAAAAAAAGGTTCTATCTAGAATCAAAAAAGGGTTCTTCGGCTGTCCCCATATCAAAATCCTTTGAAGAACCCTGTTTTGGTTCCGGGTAGAACACTTTTGAGTTCCATGTAAAACCTTTTACACAGAGGGTGCTACATGGAATCCTAAAGAGTTCTACCTGGAATCCTAAAGAGTTCTACCTGGAATCCTAAAGAGTTCTACCTGGAATCCTAAAGAGTTCTACCTGGAATCCTAAAGAGTTCTACCTGGAATCCTAAAGAGTTCTACCTGGAATCCTAAAGAGTTCTACATGGAATCCTAAAGAGTTCTACCTGGAATCCTAAAGAGTTCTACCTGGAATCCTAAAGAGTTCTACCTGGAACCAAAAAGGGTTCTTCAAAGGATTTTCCAACGGAAAAAGAACCCTTTTTTCTTGTTCTTTACATCTTCTTTACTTTACAATGATGGTCGTCGTTGTAAATAAGAATTTGTCATTTAACTGACTTGCTAAGTTAAATAAAGGTTCAATTTAAAATGGTTTTAAAGTCGATTAAAAACTGTTAGAAATGCTTTTTCTAAGAGTGTTTGGTTTAGCTGGAGGAAAACACTATTTGAATGAGTGAACCATTCAGCTCTGTAACTGAGGAAACGAGGTATTTTCAGATTTATGGAGCAGAATCTGAACAGCCAGTAAAGGGGAGGGGAACTTGAAGCTAGTTTCGAGTTTCTCCATATCTCTGTTAGAGATGCTGATATGGAGATAGTGGAGGGTTAGTCTGACAG
>NC_056454.1:49691957-49799457 GCF_018296145.1 Oncorhynchus tshawytscha
GGTGTGGGTGATAGAGATAGTGTGTGTGAGAGAGATGGTGTGGGTGATAGAGATGGTGTGGGTGATAGAGATAGTGTGGGTGAGAGAGATGGTGTGGGTGATAGAGATGGTGTGGGTGATAGAGATGGTGTGGGTGATAGAGATGGTGTGGGTGAGAGATGGTGTGGGTGAGAGAGATGGTGTGGGTGAGAGATGGTGTGGGTGAAGAGACAAACATTGAGAGATGGTTTTAATAGAGAGGATGTGGGTGATGAACATGATTGATTAAAGGATGATGTTGTCTAGATGGTCTGGGTCTGTGGTTCTGATAGAGATGTTGTGGGTGAGAAGATGTTGTGGGTGAAGATGGTGTGGGACCCAGACCATGGTGTGGGTGATAGAGATGGTGTGGGTGAGACCAGAGTGATGGGTGAGAGCTAGATGGTGTGGGTGATAGAGATGGTGTGGGTGAGAGAGATGGTGTGGGTGAGAGAGAGAGACAAAGAAACAAACATTGAGAGAAAGTTTATTCCCCTCCCAGGATGAACATGATTGATTAAAGGATGATGTTGTCTAAGCTCTGGGTCTGTTTCTTAGGTCTGATGTGGTTCTCAAACGTCCAACGTCTATAGGACCCAGACCAAGTCTGTGACGCACCGAACCAGACGGCCCCATTACAGACCAGCCAGTCATGGGTCAGAGCTAATGTTATCCTGCATTACACACACACACACACGCACACACACACACACACACACACACACACACACACACACACACACACACACACACACACACACACACACACACACACACACACACACACACACACACACACACACATCACTGCCTGCTATACCAGTCCAAATCCACCCAGGGTTATGTAAGGTCTGGGAGGCTGCCAGGGCTATAATGTGTGTTTTTGTTCCTCCAGGACCTAATCCTGAAAAGTCATATTTCACAGGAGAAACCGGGAGATTTGATTTTAACGACTCTCTCGTTAGCGCCGTCAAGCACGAGATGTGTTTAAAACAAAGATATATGCTGCGATGTAATCGCACATCAAAGTACTGTAGGAATCAGATGCTTTTCCATTGTGCGACCAGAGATAATGTAATGATGCCAGTATTGTACAATGCAAGTATTATTTGATATCAAAATACTGACGCGCCTGTTTTGACACCTTCAGGTGTCACCTTATTGGATCAGTGGCAGAATAACAAGGGCTTTCAGCACCAGCCAGACGCAGGTGAGGATTTCCCTTTTGGAAATATTTCATAACCTCACAGGGGGTGAACTATATTGTTGAAAAATAGGGGGCAATTGAAGATTGAATGTTTTTTAAATATTTTTTTTAACGGGGCCATCTATACCCTCATCCATATCCCTTATCTATACCCTCATCCATATCCCTTATCTATACCCTCATCCATATCCCTTATCTATACCCTCATCCATATCCCTCATCTATACCCTCATCCATATCCCTTATCTATACCCTTATCTATACCCTCATCCATATCCCTTATCTATACCCTTATCTATACCCTTATCTATACCCTCATCCATATCCCTTATCTATACCCTTATCTATACCCTTATCTATACCCTCATCCATATCCCTTATCTATACCCTCATCCATATCCCTCATCTATACCCTCATCCATATCCCTTATCTATACCCTCATCCATATCCCTTATCTATACCCTCATCCATATCCCTTATCTATACCCTCATCCATATCCCTTATCTATACCCTCATCCATATCCCTTATCTATACCCTCATCCATATCCCTTATCTATACCCTCATCCATATCCCTTATCTATACCCTCATCCATATCCCTTATCTATACCCTCATCCATATCCCTCATCTATACCCTCATCCATATCCCTTATCTATACCCTCATCTATACCCTCATCTATATCCCTCATCCATTTATCTATACCCTTATCTATACCCTCATCCATATCCCTTATCTATACCCTCATCTATACCCTCATCCATATCCCTTATCTATACCCTCATCCATATCCCTCATCTATACCCTCATCCATATCCCTTATCTATACCCTCATCCATATCCCTTATCTATACCCTCATCCATATCCCTTATCTATACCCTCATCCATATCCCTTATCTATACCCTCATCCATATCCCTCATCTATACCCTCATCCATATCCCTTATCTATACCCTCATCCATATCCCTTATCTATACCCTCATCCATATCCCTTATCTATACCCTCATCCATATCCCTTATCTATACCCTCATCCATATCCCTTATCTATACCCTCATCCATATCCCTTATCTATACCCTTATCTATACCCTCATCCATATCCCTTATCTATACCCTTATCTATACCCTCATCCATATCCCTTATCTATATCCCTTATCTATACCCTCATCCATATCCCTTATCTATACCCTCATCCATATCCCTTATCTATATCCCTTATCTATACCCTCATCCATATCCCTTATCTATACCCTTATCCATATCCCTTATCTATACCCTCATCTATACCCTCATCCATATCCCTTATCTATACCCTCATCTATACCCTCATCCATATCCCTTATCTATACCCTTATCTATATCCCTTATCTATACCCTCATCCATATGCCTTATCTATACCCTCATCCATATCCCTTATCTATACCCTCATCCATATCCCTTATCTATACCCTCATCCATATCCCTTATCTATACCCTCATCCATATCCCTTATCTATACCCTCATCTATACCCTCATCCATATCCCTTATCTATACCCTTATCTATACCCTCATCCATATCCCTTATCTATATCCCTTATCTATACCCTCATCTATATCCCTTATCTATACCCTCATCCATATCCCTTATCTATACCCTATATCTATACCCTCATCCATATCCCTTATCTATACCCTCATCCATATCCCTTATCTATACCCTTATCTATACCCTTATCTATACCCTCATCCATATCCCTTATCTATACCATCATCCATATCCCTTATCTATACCCTTATCTATACCCTTATCTATACCCTCATCCATATCCCTTATCTATACCCTCATCCATATCCCTTATCTATACCCTCATCCATATCCCTTATCTATACCCTCATCTATCCCTCATCCATATCCCTCATCTATATCCCTTATCTATACCCTCATCCATATCCCTTATCTATACCCTTATCTATACCCTCATCCATATCCCTTATCTATACCCTTATCTATACCCTCATCCATATCCCTTATCTATACCCTCATCCATATCCCTTATCTATACCCTCATCCATATCCCTTATCTATACCCTCATCCATATCCCTTATCTATACCCTCATCCATATCCCTTATCTATACCCTCATCCATATCCCTTATCTATACCCTCATCCATATCCCTTATCTATACCCTCATCTATACCTCATCTATACCCTCATCTATACCCTCATCTATACCCTCATCTTTACCCTCATCTATACCCTCATATATACCCACATCTATACCCTCATATATACCCTCATCTATACCCTCATCTATACTCTCATCTATACCCTCATCTATACTCTCATCTATACCCTCATCTTTACCCTCATCTATACCCTCATCTATACCCACATCTATACCCTCATATATACCCTCATCTATACCCACATCTATACCCTCATATATACCCTCATATATACCCTCATCTATATCCACATCTATACCCTCATATACACCCTCATATATACCCTCATCCATTATACCCTCATCTATACCCTCATATATACCCTCATATATACCTTCATCTATACCCTCATCTATACCCTCATATATCCCTCATATATACCCTCATCTATACCCTCATATCATACCCTCATATATACCTTCATCTATACCCTCATCTATACCCTCATATATACCCTCATCTATACCCATGCATGCAGTCAGAGCCCTTTCCTTTTGGGTCATGGTAGCAGAGCGTTTTCCAGTTAATTTCCTGCAGTTCGACACATTTCGCCATGGGGCGGAGAGAAATGTTTGACGTTTTGAATATGATATCCGAGTGAGAGTAGCTAACAAATTCAATTGCGGCCCCCTGGTCGGTAATTAGACCATGATTACTACAAGTTTAGAGAGCTGGCTAGACTAACTATCCAATCTAAACACATGTTAACTGACATACACCTGCAGGCTCCTCCATACTCAGGACATCAGCCCCGGAGGAATCCATGGTGTGATAGAGGACTGTTTCTCTGGAGGATAGAAGCAACAAAAACATCTCAGCACATCTGATCACATTTACCGTTGTGCTGCGGTGCTGTGGGGCTCTCTCTACGCCCTGCTTGTCTGCTGAGCCTGTAACTAAAAACAGCTCTCTCTCTACCCCCTGCTTGTCTACTGAGCCTGTAACTAAAAACAGCTCTCTCTGCCCAATGCCAGTTATAGATCCTAACCAGGGTACAGTTATAGACCCTAACCAGGGTACAGTTATAGATCCTAACCAGAGTACAGTTATAGATCCTAACCAGGGTACAGTTATAGATCTGAACCAGGGTACAGTTATAGATCTGAACCAGGGTACAGTTATAGATCTGAACCAGGGTACAGATATAGATCCTAACCAGGGTACAGTTATAGATCCTAACCAGGGTACAGTTATAGACCTGAACCAGGGTACAGATATAGATCCTAACCAGGGTACAGTTATAGACCTTAACCAGGGTACAGTTATAGATCCTAACCAGGGTACAGTTATAGATCCTAACCAGGGTACAGTTATAGATCCTAACCAGGGTACAGTTATAGATCCTAACCAGAGTACAATTATAGACCTGAACCAGGGTACAGTTATAGATCCTAACCAGAGTACAGTTATAGACCTTAACCAGGGTACAGTTATCAGGCAGAGGCCTGATCAGTTAGCTAGTTAATGATGCTAACCCTGGGGCAGATGCCTGATCAGTCAGCTAGTTAATGATACTAACCCTTGTGCAGAGGCCTGATCAGTCAGCTAGTTAATGATGCTAAACCTGGGGCAGATGCCTGATCAGTCAGCTAGTTAATGATGCTAACCCTGGGGGCAGAGGCCTGATCAGTCAGCTAGTTAATGATGCTAACCCTGGTGCAGAGGCCTGATCAGTCAGATAGTTAATGATGCTAACCCTGGGGGCAGAGGCCTTAGAGTCAGATAGTTAATGATGCTAACCCTGGGGGCAGAGGTCAGTCAGCTAGTTAATGATGCTAACCCTGGGGGCAGAGGCCTTATCAGTCAGATAGTTAATGATGCTAACCCTGGGGGCAGAGGCCTGATCAGTCAGCTATTTAATGATGCTAACCCTGGTGCAGAGGCCTGATCAGTCAGCTAGTTAATGATGCTAACCCTGGGGGCAGAGGCCTTATCAGTCAGCTAGTAAATGATGCTCGGCCAGCTCTTAGGACAACCTATAGTGGACCATCCCGGCCACAGCAGGGGATCATCACGGAGCTGCGTTCTATCTGTTTCTATAAATGCGGTGAAGGAGTCAACGGAACGCAGAAGTCGGCGCACATTGTGACGTCATCATTGATGTATTGTAACTGGCCCACAATGTTGCAGTGGTGGAAAAAGTACCCAGTTGTCATACTTGAGTAAAAGTAAAGATACTGTCACACCCTGACCATAGTTTGCTTTGTATGTTTCTATGTTTTTTTTTGGTCAGGGTGTGATCTGAGTGGGCATGTTGGATGTCTAGTTTGTCTGTTTCTGTGTTTGGGCCTGATATGGTTCTCAATCAGAGGCAGGTGTTAGTCATTGTCTCTGATTGGGAACCATATTTAGGTAGCCTGTTTTGTATTGGGTTTTGTGGGTGGTTGTTTCCTGTCTTTGTTGCACCAGATAGGGCTGTTTCGGTTTTGCCACGTTTATTGTTTTGCAGTATGTTCATGTTGAGTTTTCCTATTAAAAAACATAAACTTCAACCACGCTGCATTTTGGTCCGCCTCTCCTTCCCAGGAAGAAAACCGTTATAGAACCACCCACCAAAACAGGACCAAGGGGCCGTTACAGAACCACCCACCAAAACAGGACCAAGGGGCGTTACAGAACCACCCACCAAAACAGGACCAAGGGGCCGTTACAGAACCACCCACCAAAACAGGACCACCCACCAAAACAGGACCAAGTTAGAACCAGAGGACCACCCACAGAACCAAAAAACAGGACCAAGAACCACCCACCAAAACAGGACCAAGCGGCCGTTACAGAACCACCCACCAAAACAGGACCAAGCGGCCGTTACAGATACCTTTAATAGAAAACGAGTCAAGTAAAAGAGAGTCACTTGATAAAATATTACTTGAGTAAAAGTTAAAAAAAAACATTTGTTTTAAAATATATATATTTAAGTATCAAAAGTAAATGAAATTGCAAAACAAAAGTATCAAAGTAAAAATGAATATAATTTCAAATTGCTTATATTATATTTAATTAATTGCTTATATTTAAGAAACTAAACAATTTTCTTGTTGTTTATGTATAGATGTCCAGAAGCAGACTCCAACACACTTGATAAATTTAGCATTTATGTTTAGTGAGTCCTCCAGATCAGAGGCTAGAAGGGATGACCAGGGATGTTGTCTGTTTAGTGAGTCATCCAGATCAGAGGCTAGAAGTGATGACCTGGGATGTTGTCTGTTTAGTGAGTCCTCCAGATCAGAGGCTAGAAGGGATGACCAGGGATGTTGTCTGTTTAGTGAGTCCTCCAGATCAGAGGCTAGAAGGGATGACCAGGGATGTTGTCTGTTTAGTGAGTCCTCCAGATCAGAGGCTAGAAGGGATGACCAGGGATGTTGTCTGTTTAGTGAGTCCTCCAGATCAGAGGCTAGAAGGGATGACCAGGGATGTTGTCTGTTTAGTGAGTCCTCCAGATCAGAGGCTAGAAGGGATGACCAGGGATGTTGTCTGTTTAGTGAGTCCTCCAGATCAGAGGCTAGAAGGGATGACCAGGGATGTTGTCTGTTTAGTGAGTCCTCCAGATCAGAGGCTAGAAGGGATGACCAGGGATGTTGTCTGTTTAGTGAGTCCTCAAGATCAGAGGCTAGAAGGGATGACCAGGGATGTTGTCTGTTTAGTGAGTCCTCCAGATCAGAGGCAGTAGGGATGACCAGGGATGTTGTCTGTTTAGTGAGTCCTCCAGATCAGAGGCTAGAAGGGATGACCAGGGATGTTGTCTGTTTAGTGAGTCCTCCAGATCAGAGGCTAGAAGGGATGACCAGGGATGTTCTCTGTTTAGTGAGTCCTCCAGTTCAGAGGCAGTAGGGATGACCAGAGATGTTCTCTGTTTAGTGAGTCCTCCAGATCAGAGGCAGTAGGGATGACCAGAGATGTTCTCTGTTTAGTGAGTCCTCCAGATCAGAGGCTGTGGGGATGATCAGGGATGTTCTCTGTTTAGTGAGTCCTCCAGATCAGAGGCTGTGGGGATGACCAGGGATGTTCTCTGTTTAGTGAGTCCTCCAGATCAGAGGCAGTAGGGATGACCAGGGATGTTCTCTGTTTAGTGAGTCCTCCAGATCAGAGGCTGTGGGGATGACCAGGGATGTTCTCTGTTTAGTGAGTCCTCCAGATCAGAGGCAGTAGGGATGACCAGGGATGTTGTCTGTTTAGTGAGTCCTCCAGATCAGAGGCTGTGGGGATGACCAGGGATGTTCTCTGTTTAGTGAGTCCTCCAGATCAGAGGCAGTAGGGATGACCAGGGATGTTCTCTGTTTAGTGAGTCCTCCAGATCAGAGGCAGTAGGGATGACCAGGGATGTTCTCTGTTTAGTGAGTCCATCAGATCAGAGGCAGTAGGGATGACCAGGGATGTTCTCTGTTTAGTGAGTCCATCAGATCAGAGGCAGTAGGGATGACCAGGGATGTTCTCTGTTTAGTGAGTCCTCCAGATCAGAGACAGTAGGGAGAACCAGGGATGTTCTCTGTTTAGTGAAACAGGGATGTTGTCTTGATAAGTGTGTGAATTGGATCATTTTCCTGTCCTGCTAAAGCATTCAAAATGTAACGACTACCTTTGGGGTGTCAGGATTAAGTTGTCAAAAATATAAATAGTAAAGTAAGGTAAAAAAACGACTCAAGTAGTACTTTAAAGTATTTTTTACTTAGGTACTTTACAGCACTGCAATGTGGTTACTTAAGTCCGATTTGGACATATTTGTATTTTTTCGCTGAGTAACATGTAGAAGTTGTCTCTTTTCAGGTTTAGAAAAAGTTACTGCTAAACGCTAGCTCCCATTCGTGTAAGCTGGTTAGCATAGCTAGCGTACAGAAATTGGTGGTGTTAGTCAATGTCGTTTTTTAACTGCAGTGCAGTTAATTGGTGACGATGACATGAACGTGTGTTGGGATTAACATCCATACAAGCATTATACTCTGATTTTTACCTCAACATAGTGTGAAATACACATTTAAAACTATATCCTAAATGTAGGCTATTTTTGCTGGGATTGACTTGGGATCTTTCCTCCCACGCGTTTCCATGGCAATTCCATTGTTTGAGATTGATTGACATCTTTACCTCATCTATTGCGTGTTCTTTATAATCAAGAGGTAAAGTACTGCATGTCTGTTCTTTATAATCAAGTGGTGAAGTACTGCATGTGTGTTATTTTAAAAGATATGTTGCAACCTCGTGTTTCCCCATAAAAACAGATGACTTCCTATTATTCCAAGAAGGGAGACTCAGAAAACGTTTACATACCGGTAGACCTAAAGCAAATTGACACAAGACCAGAAAATAACAAAACAGTGGTCAAAATACACATCAACAAAAAACACTAACACACACAGGAAACCCTGTTCTCATCATGACTGTGCTGCACACAATATGGTAGATCTGGTCACATGACAATGACCCTAAAGCTGTTCCCCCAGCCCTCAGCCTCCAGCTCTCAGCCCTCAGCCTCCACAGGCTGAGTCAGGGTGGTTTTGACTGGAAGTAATTAGACAGAGGATAACTGAAATGATAACTGACTGGTTGGAACTCACACTTTTCCAGACGGTTTGCACTACTGTACTAAGACCAGTCTTCAGTCTGTTGGACCTGGCTTGTAAACCCATCATGTCTGTTGTGACAGAGGTTTGTTGTGACAGACAGGAAGGCAGGGGCAGACAGACAGACAGACAGACAGACAGACAGACAGACAGACAGACAGACAGACAGACAGACAGACAGACAGACAGACAGACAGACAGACAGACAGACAGACAGACAGACAGACAGATATATATACAGACAGACAGACAGACAGACAGACAGACAGACAGACAGACAGACAGACAGACAGACAGACAGACAGACAGACAGACAGACAGACAGACAGACAGACAGACAGACAGACAGACAGACAGACAGACAGAAGTTGGTTGTTGATCAAAGTTTCAAGACGATTTAAGTCAAAACTGTAACTAGGCCACTCAGGAATATTCAATGTCATCTTGGTAGGCAACTCCAGTGTATTTTTGGCCTTGTGTTTTAGGTTATTGTCCTGCTGAAAGGTGAATTAATCTCCCAGTGTCTAGTGGAAAGCAGACTGAACCGAGTTTTCCTTTAAGATTTTGTCTATGCTTAGCTCTATTCCATAAATGTTTATCCTAAAAAACTCAATAGTCCTTGCCGGTGACAAGCATACCCATAACCTGATGCAGCCACCACCATGCTTTAAAATATGAAGAGTGGTACTCAGTGATGTGTTGTGTTGGACTTGCCCCAAACATAACGCTTTGTATTCAGGACATAAGAAATAGCTGCATTGTGGATACTGTCTTTGATGAAGATGATACCTTACGAGAGCTACGATCCAGATTGGGAGATTCATATCACCACCTAGTATTAGGTGGTGTGTCCATATTTGGTCATCGAGAAAATACATTTGTGAAGAATGAACTGTTCTCCCAATTTGATGCATAAATGTTAGCCAAGATAACAGGTGTATTATGCAGTCTTCCTACTACATGAATGACGTGGCCTGCTGAGTCTGCCTCTACACTTGACCTTACCAACAATTTGTTTGAACTAAATACAATGGTTGCTCCTTGAGTTTTAGAATGAAAATTGGAATGATGTGATTGACCGATCCACCCTCCTTTTAACTAGCTGACTGATCAGGCCTCTGCCCCAGGGTTAGCACCATTAACTAGCTGACTGATCAAATCAAATCAAATTTATTTATATAGCCCTTCGTACATCAGCTGATATCTCAAAGTGCTGTACAGAAACCCAGCCTAAAACCCCAAACAGCAAGCAATGCAGGTGTAGAAGCACGGTGGCTAGGAAAAACTCCCTAGAAAGGCCAAAACCTAGGAAGAAACCTAGAGAGGAACCAGGCTGTGGGGTGGCCAGTCCTCTTCTGGCTGTGCCGGGTGGAGATTATAACAGAACATGGCCAAGATGTTCAAATGTTCATAAATGACCAGCATGGTCGAATAATAATAAGGCAGAACAGTTGAAACTGGAGCAGCAGCACAGCCAGGTGGACTGGGGACAGCAAGGAGTCATCATGTCAGGTAGTCCTGGGGCATGGTCCTAGGGCTCAGGTCCTCCGAGAGAGAGAGAGAGAGAGAGAGAGAGAGAGAGAGAAAGAGAGAATTAGAGAACGCACACTTAGATTCACACAGGACACCGAATAGGACAGGAGAGGTACTCCAGATATAACAAACTGACCCTAGCCCCCCCAAACATTAACTATTGCAGCATAAATACTGGAGGCTGAGACAGGAGGCCTCTGCCCCAGGGTTATCATCATTAACTAGCTGACTGATCAGGCATCTGCCCCAGGGTTAGTATCATTAACTAGCTGATTGATCATCATTAACTAGCTGACTGATCATCATTAACTAGCTGACTGATCATCATTAACTAGCTGACTGATCATCATTAACTAGCTGACTGATCATCATTAACTAGCTGACTGATCATCATTAACTAGCTGACTGATCATCATTAACTAGCTGACTGATCATCATTAACTAGCTGACTGATCATACCTGTGCCCCAGAGTTATCATCATTAACTAGCTGACTGATCATCATTAACTAGCTGACTGATCATCATTAACTAGCTGACTGATCATACCTGTGCCCCAGAGTTAGCATCAGGAAGTGAATGTAGCTATAGCTCCATAGCTTGATCTTTCTGGAGTAGGGTAACCGCCAAAGATGAGAAACATCTTCCTCTACAGCCTCTTGCAGGGTGTGTTTTGTAATGGAGATAAGATCTCCAGTGATTGTCTCCTGTGCTGTTCTGTTCCCTCTCCTGTCATCAGGGGAGGAATGAGGTGGGGTCTTCCTATCACCCCAGCAGGGGATCTACCTGCAGGACGGTCTGGCTCGGAACATCTCTGGCTGAATCTCTGTCAGTCGTCTCCTCTCGCACCCACACCCCAACATCAAACCCGAGCCCCTCCACACCCCCAGGCCCTGAGCCCCGAGAACCCCCTCAGGAGTTATGTTTTTGTGCTGTGCTCCCGTTCCCATAGACCCCAGACCAACTTTTGTTTGGGGGGGGTGTTCTGTGCATTATAAAAACGATAAGATAAGATGAGATGAGACGCATCAGGGAATAATTTATTTTTTGTCTTGCAGCTATTTTCTTTTCCTGCAGATTCCTTTGAAAGGAGAAAACAAAAGCATCTAAAACTGTTGCTTTCAAGCCCTTCTGCCTACAGGCTGTGACGAGCCAAACCAAAGAACCAATCACAGAAGATAAGAAGTAGAGGCTTTGTTATGATTTGTCATGGAGTCCCTGGGAGAGCTGGTCTGTTCCGTGGCCCCAATGGCTGGGAGTTTGTAAAGGAAAAAGTCCACTTCCTGTATCCCAAATGGCACCCTTTTCCCTTCTACTACTTAGGCAATGGGGCTGTCGTCGAAAGTAGTGCACTAGGTAGGGAATAGAGTGCTATTTAGGATGCAGAGAGCGAGCGGGAGAGAGAGCTTCCTCCACAGTCCCACTGCGATGTAACCTCTCTTCTCCTCTCAAACCATGGGCTTCCACCACAATGGAATGAAAACCTGCTCTCTCTCTCTCTCTCTCTCTCTCTCTCTCTGTCTCCCTCTCACTCTCTCTCTGTCTCTCTCTGTCTCTCTCTCTCTCTCTCTCTCTCTCTCTCTCTCTCTCTCTCTCTCTCTCTCTCTCTCTTCCTCTCTCTGTCTCTCTCTCTCTCTCTCTCTCTCTCTCTCTCTCTCTTTCCTCTCTCTGTCTCTCTCTCTCTTTCTCTCTCTCCCTCTCTCTCTCTCTCCCTCCCTCAACAATGACTCAACACTTTAAGGAAAGCTGCTCTGAGCTCCAGGCTGTCACAACCTTGGAATTCTCTTCTGTTATGGCGTAACCATGGATACACATTTCATTTCCCTTAAGAACGTCCCTAGAATCACTGCTACATAAAGAGTTGGGAATTTGATGGTTAGAGGTTGTTTTTTTTCTCCTTTGAATACATAAATCATTGTGGTAAACTTTATTTTTCTTACTCTGATGATTATGGGAAGGAAAAGGCAGTTCTTAGCTCATTGTTTTGGTCTTAAAACAATCCCTAGTTGGACTTCTGCACCCTCTGCTAACTAGTATTCTTAATTCATGACATCGGTAGAGGTTCGGGATCCCCTCACGTCCCTCTCCGACATGGCACCCTATCCCCTATGTAGAGCACTGCTTTTGACCAGGCCCCCCCTATGGTTTCTGTCTCACGCGTTACTCTCCACATTGTCCTGCTGGTGCCTGGGAGGAGAATACATGATGGTAAAGTGGGGTTTTACTCCCTGATAGTTGACCCCTTAACAGACAATTCCCAGAGAAGCACCATTATATGTGTGTGTGTCCCCCCTCCCCCAGGTTCCCCTGGGGTAACAGCACAGCTGCATTGTGCGTATCAGCGGAGTTGTGTGTTGTGTGTTGACGTCTGTCTGTGCGTTGACTGACCCAGAGACACGGCTAGGGATGAGTTTGGAAAATCCTGACAGAAAAAAATAAGTAAAGAAACAGTCAGAAACTCAGTGAAAGTTGATGGTAATCATTAGTAGACATCTTATGGGAGGAGGCCGTTTGCTTTCAGAATACAGCTGTTTAGTCTAGTCATGAGGACCAGGATGAATTTGTGTTTCTTTTATCAGTGGATAAATAATCGACTACAGACAGACAGATAGTCTGTCCGTTAAGAACACATTCTTTATTTACAATGACGGCCGACCCCGGGCCAAACCCGGACGACACCGGGCCAATTGTGCGCCGCCCTATGAGACTCCGATCGCGGCCGGATGTGACTTCGAACAAAGCCAATAATAATAATAAACTACAGGCAGTCTGCATTGAGATTTATAAATGAGACGTTTGGAAAATACATAATTCCGATGCGATCCCGAATAAACAGTTTGTCCCGGTATTGCTGCTCACAGTCATCTGCTAGTTTGTTGTTTGTCTGTTTCCTTTCATCTGAAGATTGGATTTGATTTTTAAATCTTTTTTTTAGCTAAACTACACATGGAAGGATAGATCTGCCTAACATAGACAGTAAGAAAGCTATGCTACAAAGATTGGCCTATATCACAAGCCTCATTGCTCAGAAAATACTTTTACTTTTTTTCAGTTTGCGTCCTCCTTAACCCAAATTATCTCTGCTCTTGGTAAAAATCTTCTTTTTTTTTGTGCTCATTTCGAAGCTTCATATTTCTCTTGCAGAAAGACAGATGTGAAGGGCAGAGTAAGACTCCATAGACTATGTGGTGTTACGACACGTAAACCTCTGTGTGAGAGTTCCCAGGCTGGTCGGGGTTTTGGAGCGGAGGGAGTTTCTGCTGATTGTGAGATAAAGTTTCAAGTTCCAGGAGATGCAGGACGCTACCCAGCAACATGAGTAATTGGGCTGATGGGGGATCCAGGCTGCACCTCACCTCTCCTCTCCTCTCCTCTCCTCACCTCACCACACCTCCCCTCTCCTCTCCTCTCCTCTCCTCACCTCTCCTCTCCTCTCCTCTCCTCTCCTCTCCTCTCCTCTCTCCTCTCCTCTCCTCTCCTCTCCTCTCCTCTCCTCTCCTCTCCTCTCCTCTCCTCACCACACCTCCCCACTCCTCTCCTCCTCCTCTCTCTCCTCTCCTCCACACCTCCCCTCCTCCTCTCCTCACCACACCTCCCCTCCTCCCTCCTCTCCTCTCTCCTCTCCTCTCCACACCTCCCCACTCCTCTCCTCTCCTCTCCTCTCCTCTCCTCTCCTCTCCTCTCCTCTCCTCTCCTCTCCTCTCCTCTCCTCTCCTCTCCTCTCCTCTCCTCTCCTCTCCTCGCCTCTCCTCCTCTCCTCTCCTCTCCTCTCCTCTCCTCACCACACCTCCCTCTCCTCTCCTCTCTCTCCTCTCCTCTCCTCGCCTCCTCCTCTCCTCTCCTCTCCTCTCCTCTCCTCTCCCACTCCCTCTCCTCTCCTCTCCTCTCCTCTCCTAACCTCACCCCAACTCCCCTCTCCTCTCCTCTCCTCACCACTCCTCCCCTCTTCTCACCTCCCCTCCCCTCTCCTAACCTCACGCCACCTCCCCACTCCTCACCACTCCTCCCCTCTTCTCACCTCTCCTCCCCTCTCCTCACCACTCCTCTCCTCTCCTCTCCTCTCCTAACCTCACCCCACTCCCCTCCCCTCTCCTCACCCCTCCTCCCCTTTCCTCACCTCTAATCCTCTCTCCTCACCCCTCCTCCCTATCCCTTCTCAACATCTGCTCACCCGCCCACTCTTCTCCTCACCCCTCCTCCTCTCTCCTCACCCCTCCTCTCCTCTCCTCTCCTCTCCTCTCCTCTCCTCTCCTTTCCTCTCCTCTCCTCTCCTCTCCTCTCCTCACCACACCTCTCCTCTCCTCTCCTCACCACACCTCTCCTCTCCTCTCCTCACCACACCTCCCCACTCCTCTCCTCTCCTCACCACACCTCCCCACTCCTCTCCTCTCCTCTCCTCACCACACCTCCCCACTCCTCTCCTCTCCTCTCCTCTCCTCTCCTCTCCTCTCCTCTCCTCTCCTCTCCTCTCCTCTCCTCTCCTCTCCTCTCCTCTCCTCTCCTCGCCTCGCCTCTCCTCTCCTCTCCTCTCCTCACCACACCTCCCCTCTCCTCTCCTCTCCTCTCCTCTCCTCTCCTCTCCTCTCCCTCTCCTCTCCTCTCCTCTCCTCTCCTCTCCTCTCCTAACCTCACCCCAACTCCCCACTCCTCTCCTCTCCTCACCACTCCTCCCCTCTTCTCACCTCCCCTCCCCTCTCCTAACCTCACGCCACCTCCCCACTCCTCACCACTCCTCCCCTCTTCTCACCTCTCCTCCCCTCTCCTCCCACTCCTCCCTCCTCTCCTCTCCTAACCTCACCCCAACTCCCCTCTCCTCGCCTCTCCTCTCCTAACCTCACCCCACCTCCCCTCTCTCCTCACCCCTCCTCCCCTTTCCTCACCTCTAATCCTCTCTCCTCACCCCTCCTCCCTATCCCTTCTCACCATCTGCTCACCCGTCCACTCTTCTCCTCACCCCTCCTCCTCTCTCCTCACCCCTCCTCCCTATCCCTCCTCACCATCTCTTCACCCATCCACTCTTCTCCTCACCTCTCATCCTCTCTCCTCACTATCTCCTCACCCCTCCACTCTTCTCCTCACCCCTCCTCCTCTCTCCTCACTATCTCCTCACCCCTCCACTCTTCTCTCTCCTCCTCTCTCCTCACTATCTCCTCACCCCTCCTCCTCTCCTCCTCTCTACTCCCCTCCCCCTCCTCCTCTCTCCTCACCCTCCTCTCTCCTCCCCCTCCTCCTCTCTCTTCACCCTCCTCCTCTCCTCACCCCTCCTCCTCTTTCCTCACTATCTCCTCACCGCTCCTCCTCTCTCCTCACTCTCTCCTCTCCTCACCCCTATCTATCCCTCCTCACTATCTCCTCACCCCTCCACTCTTCTCCTCACCCTATCCTCACCCCTTCCTCCTCTCCTCACACCTCATCCCCTCTCCTCCCCTCTCCTCATCTCTCCTCCTCCCACCTCCTCCCCGTTTCTTTTCATCTCCTTCAGGGGGATGAGGCCATGGTCTGGGGAGAGATATATAAATTACAAGGAGCTCAGACTCTAAGTCCCCTTCACTTTCCCTTCCTTTGCTAGCACATCCTTCAGTACGTATTTCAATCTGGCCAAACAATAGACTGTATGCATAAGCAGACATAATACTGTTGTTTTAGTCAGAAATAATCTGATTTATGTGAAATGTTATTCAAAGTGAGCCAAGTATACAGATGTTATACTGTAAGTCATACATACGTAAATCAAAGCGAGGATGTTTGGCTCTGGATGTCTCCCCTGGTCCAGTACAGAATCTGGTATCACTCCAACACCACTCAAAATAATCCCATTTCCTGTGGAAAATAGCTAAACCATCTTTCCACTGATTGTAGGTTGATGCAATGATGCACGTTCAGAACCAGGGGCATTGTCTATGACTCACGTTCAGAACCAGGGGCATTATCTACGACTCACGTTCAGAACCAGTGGCATTGTCTATGACTCACGTTCAGAACCAGTGGTATTATCTACGACTCACGTTCAGAACCAGTGGCATTGTCTATGACTCACGTTCAGAACCAGTGGCATTATCTATGACTCACGTTCAGAACCAGTGGCATTATCTATGTCTCACGTTCAGAACCAGTGGCATTATCTATGTCTCACGTTCAGAACCAGTGGCATTATCTATGTCTCACGTTCAGAACCAGTGGCATTATCTATGTCTCACGTTCAGAACCAGTGGAATTATCTATGACTCACGTTCAGAACCAGTGGTATTATCTACGACTCACGTTCAGAACCAGTGGTATTATCTATGACTAACATTCAGAACCAGTGGCATTGTCTATGACTCACGTTCAGAACCAGTGGCATTATCTATGACTCACGTTCAGAACCAGTGGCATTATCTATGTCTCACGTTCAGAACCAGTGGCATTGTCTATGACTCACGTTCAGAACCAGTGGCATTATCTACGACTCACGTTCAGAACCAGGGGCATTATCTATGACTCACGTTCAGAACCAGTGGCATTATCTACGACTCACGTTCAGAACCAGTGGCATTGTCTATGACTCACGTTCAGAACCAGTGGCATATTATCTACGACTCACGTTCAGAACCAGTGGCATTGTCTATGACTCACGTTCAGAACCAGTGGCATTGTCTATGACTCACGTTCAGAACCAGTGGCATTATCTACGACTCACGTTCAGAACCAGTGGCATTGTCTATGACTCACGTTCAGAACCAGTGGTATTATCTACGACTCACGTTCAGAACCAGTGGCATTATCTATGACTCACGTTCAGAACCAGTGGCATTATCTCACGTTCAGAACCAGTGGCATTATCTACGACTCACGTTCAGAACCAGTGGCATTGTCTATGACTCACGTTCAGAACCAGTGGCATTGTCTATTATCTGGCATTATCTATGACTCACGTTCAGAACCAGTGGCATTGTCTCAGAACCTGACTCACGTTCAGAACCAGTGGTATTATCTATGACTCACGTTCAGAACCAGTGGCATTATCTATGACTCACGTTCAGAACCAGTGGTATTATCTACGAGAACCAGTGGCATTATCTATGACTTCAGAACCAGTGGTATTATCTACGACTCACGTTCAGAACCAGTGGCATTGTCTATCTTCAGAACCAGTGGTATTATCTACTCACGTTCAGAACCAGTGGCATTATCTACGACTCACGTTCAGAACCAGTGGCATTGTCTATGACTCACGTTCAGAACCAGTGGCATTATCTATGACTCACGTTCAGAACCAGTGGCATTATCTACGACTCACGTTCAGAACCAGTGGCATTGTCTATGACTCACGTTCAGAACCAGTGGCATTGTCTATGACTCACGTTCAGAACCAGTGGTATTATCTACTCACGTTCAGAACCAGTGGTATTATCTACGACTCACGTTCAGAACCAGTGGCATTATCTACGACTCACGTTCAGAACCAGTGGCATTGTCTATGACTCACGTTCTGAACCAGTGGCATTATCTATGACTCACGTTCAGAACCAGTGGTATTGTCTGTGTTTCCACCTAATTTTTCAACTGCAAAGTTTTCTCTCTGCCTCTTGTCAAAATGTGCATTATTGCAGGATATTAACTTTAAAATGACAAAATGTGTATCATTTCAAGAAATTAGCTTGAAAACGGCACAATTTTTGTAAATCTCCGATGGTAAGAGATGATTCTTTATGTTCCTTCCCAGGGCTTGATCCGTCTTGCCGTGCATTGCAGAAGTCATAGTAAAACTACATATATATATATATATGTTTTTTTTTTATCTCACTCAAGTTGTGTTCTGATTATGAGGGGGGTCCCTGATGAATTTGCTTTCACAAACGGTGTCGCTGGCCCAAAAATCGTTGGAGAACCCCTGCCCAACAGCACAGTTCAGTGTGGTGGCTGGAGACCACTGGGGCCCTTAAAACTCTGGGTTCACTGTACTGTTCACTTCACTTGCAGGAATCTCTCTGCTGGCTAATTGGAGCCTGTGCCGCCGTGGCTGTGGCCCTATGGCACCCTACTCCCTATATAGTGCACTACTTTTGACCAGAGCCCTATGGCACCCTACTCCCTATATAGTGCACTACTTTTGACCAGAGCCCTATGGCACCCTACTCCCTATATAGTGCACTACTTTTGACCAGAGCCCTATGGAACCCTATTCCCTATATAGTGAACTACTTTTGACCAGAGCCCTATGGGTAGTTGTGCACTACAAAGGGAATAGGATGCCAGTTAGGCACAACTCCTGACTCCTAAAGACTTCTCTCTGATCTGTCTGAGGAGCTGCGGTTTGCCAAATCTGCTCTCAATTCAATAAGACTAACAGACTGCCCCTAGCCCTCCGACACATAAACTATTGCAGCATAAATACTGGAGGCTGAGACAGGAGGTGTCAGGAGACACTGTGGCCCCGTCCGACGATACCCCCGGACAGGGCCAAACAGGCAGGATATAACCCCATCCACTTTGCCAAAGCACAGCCCCCACACCACCTAGACGGATATCTTCAACCACCAACTTACCATCCTGAGACAAGTCCGAGTATAGCCCACAAAGATCTCCCCCACGGCACGAACCCAAGGTATGGGGGGGGCAACCCAGACAGGAAGACCACGTCAGTGACTCAACCCACTCAAGTGGCGCACCCCTCCTAGGAACGGCATGGAAGAGCACGAGTAAGCCAGTGACTCAGCCCCTGTAATAGGGTTAGAGGCAGAGAATCCCAGTGGAAAGAGGGGAACCGGCCAGGCAGAGACAGCAAGGGCGGTTCGTTGCTCCAGTGCCTTTCTGTTCACCTTCACACTCCTGGGCCAGACTACACTCAACCATAGGACCTACTGAAGATATGAGTCTTCAGTAAAGACTTAAAGGTCGAGACCGAGTCTACGTCTTTCACATGGATAGGCAGACCGTTCCATAAAAATTTAGCTTTATAGGAGAAAGACCTGCCTCTAGCTGTTTGCTGGAGCTGTAGCGTACATGTAGGTATGTACGGCAGGACCAAATCAGAGAGATAGGTAGGAGCAAGCCCATGTAATGCTTTGTAGGTTAGCAGTAAAACCTTGAAATCAGCCCTAGCCTTAACAGGAAGCCAGTGTAGAGAGGCTAGCACTGGAGTAATATGATCAAATATTTTGGTTCTAGTCAGGATTCTAGCAGCCGTGTTTAACACTAACTGAAGTTTATTTAGTGCTTTATCTGGGGAGCCGGAAAGTAGAGCATTGCAGTAGTCTAACCTAGAAGTAACAAAATCATGGATTTATTTTTCTCCATCATTTTTGGAAGAAAAGAAAGAGAAAAAAAAAAGAAAAGAAGAAAGCTGTCCTTGAAACAGTCTTGATATGTTCTTCAAAAGAGAGATCAGAGTAACGCCGAGGTCCTTCACAGTTTTATTTGAGACGACTGTACAACCATTAAGATTAATTGTCAGATTCAACAGAAGATCTCTTTGTTTCTTGGGACCTAGAACAAGCATCTCTGTTTTGTCCGAGTTTAAAAGTAGAAAGTTTGCAGCCATCCACTTCCTTATGTCTGAAACACAGGCTTCCAGGGAGGGCAATTTTGGGGCTTCACCATGTTTCATTGAAATGTACAGCTGTGTATCGTCCGCATAGCAGTGAAAGTTAACATTATGTTTCCGAATGACATCACCAAGAGGCAAAATATATAGTAAAAACAATAGTGGTCCTAAAACGGGCCTTGAGGAACACCGGAATTTACAGTTGATTTGTCAGAGGACAAACCATCCACAGAGACAAACTGATATCTTTCCGACAGATAAGATCTTAAACAGGCCAGAAAGAGTCCGTGTAGACCAATTTGGGTTTCCAATCTCTCCAAAAGAGCGGCAGGGTAGCCTAGTGGTTAGAGCGTTGGACTAGTAACCGGAAGGTTGCAAGTTCAAACCCTGAGCTGTGACTGAGCTGACAAGGTACAAATCTGTCGGTCTGCCACTGAACAGGCAGTTAACCCACTGTTCCTAGGCTGTCATTGAAAATAAGAATTTGTTCTTAACTGATCTTGCCTTGTTAAATAAAGGTTAAAATAAAAATTGGTGATTAAAGGCAGCACTAAGATCTAAAGTGTTTAAGCATAGCCAATTGGAATTTGTTGTCTGTATAATTTCATTGAGGATACCATCAACACCACAGGCCTTTTTGGTTTGGAGGGTTTGTATTGTCCTGTAACTCATTCAATGTAATTGGAGAATCCAGTGGGTTCTGGACGTCTTTAATAGTTGATTCTAAGATGTGTATTTTATCATGTATATGTTTTTGCTGTTTGTTATTTGTTATTGCGCCAAAAATATTGGAGAGGGGTTTACCCATACAGTACATCTCCATTTTGAATAGATAACCTTTTGTGTTGTTGTTTGTTTAGTGTTTTCCCAGAAGTGGTTGGAGTCTATGGATTCTTCAGTTACATTGAGCTGATTTCTGACGTGCTGTTCCTTCTTTTTCCGTAGTGTGTTTCTGTTTTGTTTTAGTGATTCACCGTAGTGAAGGCGTAGACTCAGGTTTTCCGGGTCTCTATGTTTTTGGTTGGACAGGTTTCTCAATTTCTTTCTTAGGTTTTTGCATTCTTCATCAAACCATTTGTCATTGTTGTTAATTTTCTTCGGTTTTCTGTTTGACATTTTTAGATTTGATAGGGAAGCTGAGAGGTCAAATATACTGTTTAGATTTTCCTCTGCCTAGTTTACACCTTCACTATTACAGTGGAACGTATTGTCCAGGAAGTTGTCTAAAAGGGATTGTATTTGTTGTTGCCTAATATTTTTTTTGGTAGGTTTCCACACTACATTCCTTCCACCTATAGCATTTCTTAATGTTACTCAGTTCCTTTGGCTTTGATGCCTCATGATTGGGTATTGCTTTGTTCAAGTTGACCATGATTTTGCTGTGATCTGATAGGGGTGTCAGTGGACTGACTGTGAACGCTCTGAGAGACTCTGGGTTGAGGTCAGTGATAAAGTAGTCTGCAGTACTACTGCCAATAGTTGAGCTATAGGTGAACCTACCATAGGAGTCCCCTCGAAGCCTACCATTGACTATGTACATACCCAGTGTGTGACAGAGCTGCAGGAGTTGTGACCGGTTTTTGTTGGTTATGTTGTCGTAGTTGTGCCTAGGGGGGCATATGGGGGTCTGTCACCTCCAGGCAGGTGCTTGTCCCCCTGTGTGCTGAGGGTGTCAGGTTCTTGTCGGGTTCTGGCATTTAGGTCGCCACAGACTAGTACATGTCCCTGGGCCTGGAAATGATTGATTTCCCCCTCCAGGATGGAAAAGCTGTCTTCATTAAAGTATGGGGATTCTAGTGGGGGGATATAGGTCGCACACAGGAGGACATTTTTCTCTGTTAAGATCATTTCCTTTTGAATTTCTAGTCAAATGTGAAATGTTCCTGTTTTGATTAATTTAATAGAGTGAGTTAGGTCTGCTCTATACCAAGTTAGCATACCCCCTGAGTCCCTTCCCTGTTTCACACCTGGTAGTTTGGTGGATGGGACGACCAGCTCTCTGTAACCTAGAGGGCACCCAGTGGGTCCGTCTCCTCTATATCAGGTTTCTTGTAGGATGACAATGTCTGAATTTCTTTAATGGAGTCCAGGTTACTGCTCTTTAGGCCAAAGGCAGATGACCTCAGGATATTCCAGGATGATATGGTAAAGGCTTTGTGTTCCATAAAGTGGGTTGACTTGGGGGGGTGTTGATTGGGTGGGGGTGGTGTGGTCTGGTCTGGATGTAGGTCCTCTTGAGTAGGTCCAGTGTAGGTCCTGGGGAGGGTCCCGCTGGTCTGAGAGAGTGTCTCGCTGGTCTGGGCGGGGTGTCTATTGATCTGTTGCTCCTGTGTGAGGTGTTGGGGCTGTGTTTGTGAGCGATGTCCTTTAGAATCTGGGCGAAGGTGGGCACTGCTGCCTTGTATAGGTGGACCTGGTCATAAAGGCTGGTCTAGTCCATTACCTATACTAGGCAGCAGTGCCCACCACTCCACCCTGGACTAGAACAGCCTTTATGTCCAGGTCTACCAGGAAAACATTTTATTTTTAAGGCACAGCCACAGGAAATACTTGCTGAATGGTATCAGGGTGGAGACTTGTCTTCTCAAGATGAGCTCTGTCATCCTGGTAACGTGGTGATGGAGAGCTCTGTCACCCTGGTAACGTGGTGATGGATAGCTATGACACCCTGGTAACATGGTGATCTCTCTCTCTCTCTCTCTCTCTCTCGCTCTCTCTCTCAACAATACACTCAGGCTAAAGTTGAAGTTGATTGTGTCAGTAGCTAGGTTTCCATCCAACTTTTTCGCTTATTAAGTTTTCATGTACTGACTAAAAATCTAATGTGTTTCCATTGCATTTTCAACTCAACCGATAATTTGTTTTCACAACGACTGTTGTGTTAAAACAGCAAATGTGCCTCCTCTGGTCTTGGTATGTGTGCTCTAACCAACAGCTGGCAGATACAGTAGGGGGGTGAAGGGTAAGGCTAGTCTACATGTGTCACATATTCTCCTGCTCCTCCCCTCTGGCGTACGACATCGCCAAAATACTAACCCACCGGTCCTGGGATTCATCATTACGCACACCTGGCACTCATCATTACACGCACCTATTAATCATTATGATTCACACCTGGACTTTCATTACCTTCCTCATTACCTTCCTCATTACCCTCATCATTACCTTCATCATTACCTTCCTCATTACCTTCCTCATTACCTCACTCATTACCTTCATCATTACCTTCCTCATTACCTTCATCATTACCTTCATCATTACCTTCCTCATTACCTTCCTCGTTACCTTCATCATTACCTTCATCATTACCTTCCTCATTACCTTCATCATTACCTTCCTCATTACCTTCACCATTACCTTCATCATTACCTTCATCATTACCTTCCTCATTACCTTCATCATTACCTTCCTAATTACCTTCCTCATTACCTTCATCCTTACCTGCATCATTACCTTCATCATTACCTTCATCATTTCCCCTCCCTTTTCCTCCCCTTTTATATGTCTCTTATGTTTTCTCAGCAGTTGGTATTGTTCTTGTTTAACAGCGTGTCTTGATACTGATTTTGTTGTTTTATTAAACGTTTCCCCTGAACCTGCTCTGTTATTACAATGAGATTATTAAGGTGAATTTTTTATATGTCAAAAGGCAGTCAAGCCTCAATCATCATGTCACCAAAATAAGACCCTCGATATTTATTGGAAATGAGCATCAAAGATCACTTTCACCATCCTGTGAATAATTTATTTCATCTGTAGCCTAATAAACTGCTTTCCCGAGTCGTAGTGGAAGGAACACACCCACCATGTCATCGTGTGACTCAATATGATGGTTATATCAATATTTTCGCATGAGGGGACAATTTCCACCGCCATTTGCAACTGACGAGGTAAGCCCCTTACCCTTCCTGCCATGGTTCATTTTACAGACGTAAAAGAAGATCTCACCACGTCGAACAGAACAAACAATCATATCCAGTGATTCATTTTTAACGTCAGATGACTTCGTGTCTCATCAAACCAGCAAAACCACTAAACAGTTTATATACTTTGACAAACCACTGTGAAATGTTCCACCCCCAGATCCTACACACACAGTATGAAGCAAAACAGGACTTTCCCCCTACATTGCTATACCACCCCTATACATACTGTGTAGAATATTCAGTCTCATACAAAAAATGAATGACGTCATTGTAAAGTTGATTTGGTTCCATGGCGCATGGACTCCCATAACGGCCCTGATCACAACTGGAACGGAGGATCTGAACATAGTAGTACCCAGTGAAAAGCAGACAGAAAGAAAGGGAGGGATGGATGGAGGTAAGGAGAGAGCAAGAGGGTGGGGGAAGGAAACAGCTTATATGAGTCAGAAATCCCC
Source organism: Oncorhynchus tshawytscha (assembly GCF_018296145.1). Lineage (NCBI taxonomy): Eukaryota > Metazoa > Chordata > Actinopteri > Salmoniformes > Salmonidae > Oncorhynchus > Oncorhynchus tshawytscha. Next base: position 49,716,395 of record NC_056454.1, read on the forward strand.
CACACAAAGTATCCAGACTTCAACTCGACTCACAGTTGGCCGTCTGACAGAATATGTCAACTCTGTGGGTGAATTTAGAATGGATTTTATCCCCCCGCCCTCCCATTTCCATTTCCTCCATGTCGTTCAACTTCCAGGGGTGTCAAGCACTTTCATTCGCTCAGCCTAAGAGTTGGGACATTTCCTCAGAAACACAACTAAAGGGATGCAATCTGTAAACCATTCAGACCCCCTCTACTCAGATAGTAAAACTGTTTGTTAAGTAAAGGGTCCTGATATATTCAACTCTTGACTGCTCCTGAGGGGATAAGCATACGCTTCTATGAGTCAGACATATCAAGGAAGGGACAATTCTAGTCTGGAAATATCCTACATTTATATGGACTGGTTTCCCAGACACAAATGAAGCCCAGTCCTGTCCTGGACTAAAAAGCACTTTCAGGTTCTCCCTTTAGTCCAGAACTAGGCATAATCTGTGTTCGGGAAACCGGCCCAATATTATACACTTTATAAAGTCGTCATTATGAAATGAGTTGACAAAATCATGTTTGTAAAATGTTTAACCCACCAAAAAACAAAGTATGGTATGTTTCAGTATCTAAGTCCTCTTTGGGCGTCTTCCTGTTTCAGTGAAAGTGAAACATATGCAGGAGGTACTCCGATAGACCAGGAAGAACTCTTTGACAACCAGCTGCTGTATGGTTTCGACCCAAGGATGATAGTTAACTAAGATTAACTTGATCTTACCACTACTCTGGTCTGGGACATACTGTTTAAGCTCAGGGTTTTTCGAGTTCCTCTAATTGGTAGCATATTGGGGGGGGGTTAGGCCTGCCGCGAGCAGAAGCTCCGTATGTAGAAGGTTCTGGATTTTTGCCCTGATCCACCACAACCAGGCATGTTCTCTATTAGGTGCCAGCTACAACACTACATCTGAATGTGTTTGGAAACGTTGACGCTGAATCCTTGGAGTTGTCTCCCTGAACATTATGTACTGCCTGAGTGCATGTCTATTTTACAACCGGTGTAATTAGACTCAATGTTTTTTTCTTTTCTCTTTCTGTTACATTCTGTGAAGGGTGTTATTTGGAACTCCTCATGTGTCGAGTGCACTATGAAATATGGTGATCCCCCATCAAGTTGTGGAACAGAGGACTGGATTGATTATAAATCATATACAGATCTGGAATTGCAAATCGATGTAATGTGTTTGTGCATGAAGAGTTGGCCATAGTCCAGCTGGTTATGACATCAGCACTAGGGGTTATGAAGTTAATGGTGGTTATGAAGTTATTGGTGGTTATGAAGTTATTGGTGGTTATGAAGTTATTGGTGGTTATGAAGTTATTGGTGGTTATGAAGTCGGTATTGGTGGTTATGAAGTCAGTATTGGTGGTTATGAAGTCGGTATTGGTGGTTATGAAGTCGGTATTGGTGGTTATGAAGTCAGTATTGGTGGTTATGAAGTCAGTATTGGTGGTTATGAAGTCGGTATTGGTGGTTATGAAGTCGGTATTGGTGGTTATGAAGTCAGTATTGGTGGTTATGAAGTCGGTATTGGTGATTATGAAGTCGATATTGGTGGTTATGAAGTTATTGGTGGTTATGAAGTCAGTATTGGTGGTTATGAAGTCGGTATTGGTGGTTATGAAGTCGATATTGGTGGTTATGAAGTTATTGGTGGTTATGAAGTCAGTATTGGTGGTTATGAAGTCGGTATTGGTGGTTATGAAGTCGGTATTGGTGATTATGAAGTCAGTATTGGTGGTTATGAAGTCAATATGGTGGTTATGAAGTCGGTATTGGGGGTTATGAAGTCGATATTGGTGGTTATGAAGTCGGTATTGGGGGTTATGAAGTCAGTATTGGTGGTTGGCAAGTCGATATTGGTGGTTATGAAGTCGGTATTGGTGGTTGTCATGTCGATATTGGTGGTTATGAAGTTGGTATTGGAGGTTATGAAGTTATTGGTGGTTATGAAGTCAGTATTGGTGGTTATGAAGTCGGTATTGGTGGTTATGAAGTCGGTATTGGTGATTATGAAGTCAGTATTGGTGGTTATGAAGTCGGTATTGGTGATTATGAAGTCGATATTGGTGATTATGAAGTCGGTATTGGGGGTTATGAAGTCGATATTGGTGGTTATGAAGTTGGTATTGGAGGTTATGAAGTCAGTATTGGTGGTTATGAAGTCGGTATTGGAGGTTATGAAGTCAGTATTGGTGGTTATGAAGTCGGTATTGGTGATTATGAAGTCAATATGGTGGTTATGAAGTCGGTATTGGGGGTTATGAAGTCGATATTGGTGGTTATGAAGTCGGTATTGGAGGTTATGAAGTCAGTATTGGTGGTTATGAAGTCGGTATTGGTGATTATGAAGTCGATATTGGTGGTTATGAAGTCGGTATTGGGGGTTATGAAGTCAGTATTGGTGGTTGTCAAGTCGATATTGGTGGTTATGAAGTCGGTATTGGTGGTTGTCATGTCGATATTGGTGGTTATGAAGTCGGTATGGGTGGTTGTGAAGTCGGTATTGGTGGTTAAAGTTTCAAGTTTTAATGTCACGTGCACAACAATGCAGTAATCAATAACAATGTAGTACTAAAATAACATAAGGTAGAACCAAAGCACACAAAATAAAAATAAATTATGAGAACATATTAAAGTAAGTAAGCATACTACAGTGGCTTGCAAAAGTATTCATCCCCCTTGGCGTTTTTTCCTATTTTGCTGCATGACAACCTGTAATTTATATGGATTTTTAATTGGATTTCATATAATGGACATACACAAAATAGTTGAAATTGTTGAAGTGAAAATAAGTAATTGTTAAATATTTTTTTAACAAAATGTAAAACTGAAAAGTTGTGCGTGCATATGTATTCATCCCCTTTGCTATGAAGCCCCTAAATAAGATCTGGTGCAACCAATTACCTTCAGAAGTCACATAATTAGTTAAATAAAGTCCACCTGTGTGTAATCTAAGTGTCACATGATCGCAGTATATATACACCTGTTCTGAAAGGCCCCAGAGTCTGCAACACCACTAAGCAAGGGGCACCACCAAGCAAGCGGCACCATGAAGACCAAGGAGCTCTCCAAACAGGTCAGGGACAAAATTGTGGAGAAGTACAGATCAGGGTTGAGTTATAAACAAATATCAGAAACTTTGAACATCCCACAGAGCACCATTAAATCCCTTATAACAAAATGGAAAGAACATGGCACCAACACAAACCTGCCAAGAGAGGGCCGCCCACCAACACTCAGACCAGGCAAGGAGGGCTTTAATCAGAGAGGCAACAAAGAGAACAAAGATAATCCTGAAGGAGCTGCAAAGCTCCACAGCGGTGATTGGAGTATCTGTCCTTCGGACCACTTTCAGCCGTACACTCCATAGAGCTGTGCTTTACGGGAGAGTGGTCAGAAAAAAAGCCATTGCTTAAAGAAAAGAATAATCAAACACGTTTGGTGTTCGCCAAAAGGCGTGTGGGAGACACCCGAAACATATGGAAGAAGGTCCTCTGGTCAGATGAGTCTAAAACTGAGCTTTTTGGCCATCAAGCAAAACACTATGTCTGGTGCAAACCCAGCACCTCTTATCACCCCGAGAACACCATCCCCACAGTGAAGCGTGGCAGCATCATGCTGTGGGGATGTTTTTCATCGTCAGGGACTGGGAAACTGGTCAGAACTGAAGGAATGATGTATGCCGCTAAATACAGGGAAATTCTTGAGGGAAACCTGTTTCAGTCTATCAGAGATTTGAGACTGTGATGGAGGTTCACCTTCCAGCAGGACAATGACCCTAAGCATACTGCTAAAACAACACTCGAGTGGTTTAAGGGGAAACATTTAAATGCTTTGGAATGGCCAAGTCAAAGCCCAGACCTCAATCCAATTGAGAATCTGTGGTATGATTGCTGTACCCAAACACATCCAACTTGAAGGAGCCGGAGCAGTTTTGCCTTGAAGAATTGGCAAATATGTGCAAAGCTTATAGAGACATACCCCAAGACACTTGCTGCTGTAATTGCTGCAAAAGGTGGCTCTACAAAGTATTGACTTTGGGGGTGAATAGTTATGCACGCTCAAGATTTCAGTTTTTCACTTATTTCTTGTTGGATTCACAATAAAAAATATCTTCAAAGAATTTAAGTAAAAATACTTTAAAGTACTACTTAAGTAGTTTTTTTGGGGTATCTGTACTTTACTATTTATATTTTTGGCAACTTTTACTTTTACTTCACTACATTCCTAAAGAAAATAATGTCCTTCTACAGTCCACTCCCAAAACAGAACCTGTTCTCTCCCTGAGTCTGTCCCTCTACAGTCCCCACACAAAACAGAACCTGTTCTCTCCGTGAGTCCGTCCCTCTACAGTCCTCTCCCAAAACAGAACCTGTTCTCTCCCTGAGTCTGTCCCTCTACAGTCCCCTCCCCAAACAGAACCTGTTCTCTCCCTGTGTCGGTCCCTCTACAGTCCCCTCCCCAAACAGAACCTGTTCTCTCCCTGAGTCGGTCCCTCTACAGTCCCCTCCCCAAACAGAACCTGTTCTCTCCCTGAGTCGGTCCCTCTACAGTCCCCTCCCAAAGCAGAACCTGTTCTCTCCCTGAGTCTGTCCCTCTACAGTCCCCTCCCCAAACAGAACCTGTTCTCTCCCTGAGTCGGTCCCTCTACTGTCCCCTCCCCAAACAGAACCTGTTCTCTCCCTGAGTCGGTCCCTCTACAGTCCCCTCCCCAAACAGAAGCTGTTATTTCCCTGAGTCAGTCCCTCTACTGTCCCCTCCCCAAACAGAACCTGTTCTCTCCCTGAGTCGGTCCCTCTACAGTCCCCTCCCCAAACAGAACCTGTTCTCTCCTGAGTCGGTCCCTCTACAGTCCACTCCCCAAACAGAACCTGTTCTCTCCCTGAGTCGGTCCCTCTACAGTCCCCTCGCCAAACAGAACCTGTTCTCTCCTGAGTCGGTCCCTCTACAGTCCCCTCCCCAAGCAGAACCTGTTCTCTCCTGAGTCTGTCCCTCTACAGTCCCCTCCCCAAACAGAACCTGTTCTCTCCTGAGTCGGTCCTCTACAGTCCCCTCCCCAAACAGAACCTGTTATTTCCCTGAGTCGGTCCCTCTACAGTCCCCTCCCCAAACAGAACCTGTTATTTCCCTGAGTCGGTCCCTCTACTGTCCCCTCCCCAAACAGAACCTGTTCTCTCCCTGAGTCTGTCCCTCTACAGTCCCCTCACAAAACAGAACCTGTTCTCTCCCTGAGTCTGTCCCTCTACAGTCCCCTCACAAAACAGAACCTGTTCTCTCCCTGAGTCTGTCCCTCTACAGTCCCCTCCCCAAACAGAACCTGTTCTCTCCCTGAGTCGGTCCCTCTACAGTCCCCTCCCCAAACACAACCTGTTCTTTCCCTGAGTCTGTCCCTCTACAGTCCCCTCCCCAAACAGAACCTGTTCTCTCCCTGAGTCGGTCCCTCTACAGTCCCCTCCCCAAACAGAACCTGTTCTCTCCCTGAGTTCGCCCCTCTACAGTCCCCTCCTCAAACAGAACCTGTTCTTCCCTGAGTCGGTCCCTCTACAGTCCCCTCCCCAAGCAGAACCTGTTATTTCCCTGAGTCGGTCCCTCTACTGTCCCCTCCCCAAAGAGAACCTGTTCTCTCCCTGAGTCGGTCCCTCTACAGTCCCCTCCCCAAACAGAACCTGTTCTCTCCCTGTGTCGGTCCCTCTACAGTCCCCTCCCCAAACAGAACCTGTTCTCTCCCTGAGTCGGTCCCTCTACAGTCCCCTCCCCAAACAGAACCTGTTCTCTCCCTGAGTCGGTCCCTCTACAGTCCCCTCCCCAAGCAGAACCTGTTCTCTCCCTGAGTCGGTCCCTCTACAGTCCCCTCCCCAAACAGAACCTGTTCTCTCCCTGAGTCGGTCCCTCTACAGTCCCCTCCCCAAACAGAACCTGTTATTTCCCTGAGTCGGTCCCTCTACTGTCCCCTCCCCAAACAGAACCTGTTCTCTCCCTGAGTCGGTCCCTCTACAATCCCCTCCCCAAACAGAACCTGTTATTTCCCTGAGTGGTCCCTCTACTGTCCCCTCCCCAAACAGAACCTGTTCTCTCCCTGAGTCGGTCCCTCTACAGTCCCCTCCCCAAACAGAACCTGTTCTCTCCCTGAGTCGGTCCCTCTACAGTCCACTCCCCAAACAGAACCTGTTCTCTCCCTGAGTCGGTCCCTCTACAGTCCCCTCGCCAAACAGAACCTGTTCTCTCCCTGAGTCGGTCCCTCTACAGTCCCCTCCCCAAGCAGAACCTGTTCTCTCCCTGAGTCTGTCCCTCTACAGTCCCCTCCCCAAACAGAACCTGTTCTCTCCTGAGTCGGTCCCTCTACAGTCCCCTCCCCAAACAGAACCTGTTATTTCCCTGAGTCGGTCCCTCTACTGTCCCCTCCCCAAACAGAACCTGTTCTCTCCCTGAGTCGGTCCCTCTACAGTCCCCTCCCCAAACAGAACCTGTTCTCTCCCTGAGTCTGTCCCTCTACAGTCCCCTCCCCAAACAGAACCTGTTCTCTACCTGAGTCTGTCCCTCTACAGTCCCCTCCCCAAACAGAACCTGTTCTCTCCCTGAGTCGGTCCCTCTACATTCCCCTCCTCAAACAGAACCTGTTATTTCCCTGAGTGGTCCCTCTACTGTCCCCTCCCCAAACAGAACCTGTTCTCTCCCTGAGTCGGTCCCTCTACAGTCCACTCCCCAAACAGAACCTGTTCTCTCCCTGAGTCGGTCCCTCTACAGTCCCCTCGCCAAACAGAACCTGTTCTCTCCCTGAGTCGGTCCCTCTACAGTCCCCTCCCCAAGCAGAACCTGTTCTCTCCCTGAGTCTGTCCCTCTACAGTCCCCTCCCCAAACAGAACCTGTTCTCTCCTGAGTCGGTCCCTCTACAGTCCCCTCCCCAAACAGAACCTGTTATTTCCCTGAGTCGGTCCCTCTACTGTCCCCTCCCCAAACAGAACCTGTTCTCTCCCTGAGTCGGTCCCTCTACAGTCCCCTCCCCAAACAGAACCTGTTCTCTCCCTGAGTCGGTCCCTCTATAGTCCCCTCCCCAAACAGAACCTGTTCTCTACCTGAGTCTGTCCCTCTACAGTCCCCTCCCCAAACAGAACCTGTTCTCTCCCTGAGTCGGTCCCTCTACATTCCCCTCCTCAAACAGAACCTGTTCTCTCCCTGAGTTCGCCCCTCTACAGTCCCCTCCTCAAACAGAACCTGTTCTCTCCCTGAGTCGGTCCCTCTACAGTCCCCTCCCCAAGCAGAACCTGTTATTTCCCTGAGTCGGTCCCTCTACTGTCCCCTCCCCAAAGAGAACCTGTTCTCTCCCTGAGTGGTCCCTCTACTGTCCCCTCCCCAAACAGAACCTGTTCTCTCCCTGTGTCGGTCCCTCTACAGTCCCCTCCCCAAACAGAACCTGTTCTCTCCCTGAGTCGGTCCCTCTACAGTCCCCTCCCCAAACAGAACCTGTTCTCTCCCTGAGTCGGTCCCTCTACAGTCCCCTCCCCAAGCAGAACCTGTTCTCTCCCTGAGTCTGTCCCTCTACAGTCCCCTCCCCAAACAGAACCTGTTCTCTCCCTGAGTCGGTCCCTCTACAGTCCCCTCCCCAAACAGAACCTGTTATTTCCCTGAGTCGGTCCCTCTACTGTCCCCTCCCCAAACAGAACCTGTTCTCTCCCTGAGTCGGTCCCTCTACAATCCCCTCCCCAAACAGAACCTGTTATTTCCCTGAGTGGTCCCTCTACTGTCCCCTCCCCAAACAGAACCTGTTCTCTCCTGAGTCGGTCCCTCTACAGTCCCCTCCCCAAACAGAACCTGTTCTCTCCCTGAGTCGGTCCCTCTACAGTCCACTCCCCAAACAGAACCTGTTCTCTCCCTGAGTCGGTCCCTCTACAGTCCCCTCGCCAAACAGAACCTGTTCTCTCCCTGAGTCGGTCCCTCTACAGTCCCCTCCCCAAGCAGAACCTGTTCTCTCCCTGAGTCTGTCCCTCTACAGTCCCCTCCCCAAACAGAACCTGTTCTCTCCCTGAGTCGGTCCCTCTACAGTCCCCTCCCCAAACAGAACCTGTTATTTCCCTGAGTCGGTCCCTCTACTGTCCCCTCCCCAAACAGAACCTGTTCTCTCCCTGAGTCGGTCCCTCTACAGTCCCCTCCCCAAACAGAACCTGTTCTCTCCCTGAGTCTGTCCCTCTACAGTCCCCTCCCCAAACAGAACCTGTTCTCTACCTGAGTCTGTCCCTCTACAGTCCCCTCCCCAAACAGAACCTGTTCTCTCCCTGAGTCGGTCCCTCTACATTCCCCTCCTCAAACAGAACCTGTTATTTCCCTGAGTGGTCCCTCTACTGTCCCCTCCCCAAACAGAACCTGTTCTCTCCCTGAGTCGGTCCCTCTACAGTCCACTCCCCAAACAGAACCTGTTCTCTCCCTGAGTCGGTCCCTCTACAGTCCCCTCGCCAAACAGAACCTGTTCTCTCCCTGAGTCGGTCCCTCTACAGTACCCTCCCCAAGCAGAACCTGTTCTCTCCCTGAGTCTGTCCCTCTACAGTCCCCTCCCCAAACAGAACCTGTTCTCTCCCTGAGTCGGTCCCTCTACAGTCCCCTCCCCAAACAGAACCTGTTATTTCCCTGAGTCGGTCCCTCTACTGTCCCCTCCCCAAACAGAACCTGTTCTCTCCCTGAGTCGGTCCCTCTACAGTCCCCTCCCCAAACAGAACCTGTTCTCTCCCTGAGTCGGTCCCTCTATAGTCCCCTCCCCAAACAGAACCTGTTCTCTACCTGAGTCTGTCCCTCTACAGTCCCCTCCCCAAACAGAACCTGTTCTCTCCCTGAGTCGGTCCCTCTACATTCCCCTCCTCAAACAGAACCTGTTCTCTCCCTGAGTCGGTCCCTCTACAGTCCCCTCCCCAAACAGACCCTGTTTTCTCCCTCGGTCCCTCTACAGTCCCCTCCCCAAAAGAACCTGTTCTTTCCCCGAGTCGGTCCCTCTACAGTCCCCTCCCCAAACAGAACCTGTTCTCTCCCTGAGTCGGTCCCTCTACAGTCCCCTCCCCAAACAGAACCTGTTCTCTCCCTGAGTCGGTCCCTCTACAGTCCCCTCCCCAAACAGAACCTGTTCTCTCCCTGAGTCGGTCCCTCTACAGTCCCCTCCCCAAACAGAACCTGTTCTCTCCCTGAGTCTGTCCCTCTACAGTCCCCTCCCCAAACAGAACCTGTTCTCTCCCTGAGTCGGTCCCTCTACAGTCCCCTCCCCAAACAGAACCTGTTATTTCCCTGAGTCGGTCCCTCTACAGTCCCCTCCCCAAACAGAACCTGTTCTCTCCCTGAGTCGGTCCCTCTACAGTCCCCTCCCCAAACAGAACCTGTTATTTCCCTGAGTCGGTCCCTCTACTGTCCCCTCCCCAAACAGAACCTGTTCTCTCCCTGAGTCGGTCCCTCTACAGTCCCCTCCCCAAACAGAACCTGTTCTCTCCCTGAGTCTGTCCCTCTACAGTCCCCTCCCCAAACAGAACCTGTTCTCTCCCTGAGTCGGTCCCTCTACAGTCCCCTCCCCAAACAGAACCTGTTCTCTCCCTGAGTCGGTCCCTCTACAGTCCCCTCCCCAAACAGACCCTGTTTTCTCCCTGAGTCGGTCCCTCTACAGTCCCCTCCCCAAACAGAACCTGTTCTCTCCCTGAGTCGGTCCCTCTACAGTCCCCTCCCCAAACAGAACCTGTTATTTCCCTGAGTCGGTCCCTCTACTGTCCCCTCCCCAAACAGAACCTGTTCTCTCCCTGAGTCGGTCCCTCTACAGTCCCCTCCCCAAACAGAACCTGTTCTCTCCCTGAGTCGGTCCCTCTACAGTCCCCTCCCCAAACAGAACCTGTTCTCTCCCTGAGTCGGTCCCTCTACACTCCCCTCCCCAAACAGAACCTGTTCTCTCTCTGAGTCGGTCCCTCTACAGTCCCCTCCCCAAACAGAACCTGTTCTCTCCATGAGTCTGTCCCTCTACAGTCCCCTCCCCAAACAGAACCTGTTCTCTCCATGAGTCGGTCCCTCTACAGTCCCCTCACCAAATTCTGACGGCTAGAAACATCATCCCAGCATGTTGTTCCTTTCCTCTCCTCTGTTCTTCCCCTTTCCACATGCTTCTCACGACCTCAGGACCTCACCCTAATACACACACACACACACACACACACACACACACACACACACACACACACACACACACACACACACACACACACACACACACACAGAGAGACACACACCCCGATTGGGATGAGTGGTGCCCTTTGTCCTACTTGCTATAAGGGAAACGATGTAGGAGTCCTTAGGGTTCAGCCCTGCTGACCTTGTGTTTGGACACACCCCACGGGGTCCGCTGAAAGTTTTGAAGGAGCATATCTTATCTCCTACACCCAATAGCGCCCCTAAAAATGTTTGGGATTATGTCAGTAAGATGCCGGAGAGACCGCAGGCCACCTGTGCGTTAGCCCAAACGTCTCTCTCCTCGTCTCAAAAACACATGAAGTTACATTATGACAAAAAGGCCGTTGGCCGTTCTTTTGCACCAGGGGATCAAGTTTTAGTTTTGTTGCCAATCCCTGGCTCATCTCTGTCAGCACGTTTTTCTGGACCATATCTGGTGGAAAAGAAACTCAGTGACACCAATTATGTGATAAAGACACCAGATCGAAGGCGTTCTTCCCCTGTGTGTCATGTTAACATGCTGAAAACATATTATGTGAGTGATTCTCCCAATAGTTCTTCAGGTAAGCCGGTCCAGCCCGCCTTCTCCAGTGTGGCTGCGGTAGTGCTGAAGCCTGGCTGGGACCAAGAGGACGGGGGGGCAGGGTAGCCTAGTGGTTAGAGCGGTGGACTAGCAACCAGAAGGTTGCAAGTTCAAATCCCCGAGCTGACAAGGTACAAATCTGTCATTCTGCCCCTGAACAGGCAGTTAACCCACTGTTCCTAGGCTGTCATTGAAAATAAGAATTTGTTCTTAGTTAACTGACTTGCCTAGTTAAATAAAGGTAAAAAAACGCCATACACTTACGCCATACATTACAGCAGTGTGAACGCTTATGTAATTCAGAGTTGCCGAAGAAGTTACCCTCTCAAATGGAACGATTTGTTTCAGATCGCACGTCCATCTTGGAATCATGCCGTGGATGTGGGGAACACTGTTCCTATGCATCCGTACCAGGTTAATGCTAAGAAAAGTGAGGTAGCTTATTGATTACAGCGTGACATGGCAAAACCCAGTAACAGCTCCTGGAGTTCCCTGTTTATTCTTGTTCCTAAGCCTGACGGTACGTCCCGCTTATGTACGGACTATCGTCATGTAAATGCAGTTACAAAGTCTGATTCTTTTCCTCTACCTCGCTTAGTTGACTGCGTTGATAGAATTGGCTCTGCTGCTTACGTTAGTAAGTTAGACTTGCTAAAATGTGTAATGCACCTGCTACTTTTCAGCGTCTAGTTAACATTGTGTTCGCGGATGTGCCAAATTGTACTGTTTAGCTGTTTTACTGTTCTACTTGGTCTGTGTTACTGTTCTACTTGGTCTGATCATCTTGCCACCTTGAAAAGTGTGTTTCAGTGGTTGGAGAATGCTTCTTTAACCCTCAATTTGGCCAAGTGTGAGTTTGGGAAGGCTGCAGTGACTTACTTGGGGAAACAAGTGTGAGTTTGGGAAGGCTACATTGACTTACTTGGGGAAACATGTGTGAGTTTGGGAATGCTACAGTGACTTACTTAGGGAAACAAGTGTGAGTTTGGGAATGCTACAGTGACTTAGGGAAACAAGTGTGAGTTTGGGAATGCTACAGTGACTTAGGGAAACAAGTGTGAGTTTGGGAATGCTACAGTGACTTACTTAGGGAAACAAGTGTGAGTTTGGGAATGCTACAGTGACTTAGGGAAACAAGTGTGAGTTTGGGAATGCTACTGTGACTTAGGGAAACAAGTGTGAGTTTGGGAATGCTACAGTGACTTACTTATGGAAACAAGTGTGAGTTTGGGAACGCTACAGTGACTTAGGGAAACAAGTGTGAGTTTGGGAATGCTACAGTGACTTACTTATGGAAACAAGTGTGAGTTTGGGAACGCTACAGTGACTTAGGGAAACAAGTGTGAGTTTGGGAAGGCTACAGTGACTTACTTATGGAAACAAGTGTGAGTTTGGGAAGGCTACAGTGACTTACTTATGGAAACAAGTGTGAGTTTGGGAATGCTACAGTGACTTACTTATGGAAACAAGTGTGAGTTTGGGAACGCTACAGTGACTTAGGGAAACAAGTGTGAGTTTGGGAAGGCTACAGTGACTTACTTATGGAAACAAGTGTGAGTTTGGGAAGGCTACAGTGACTTACTTATGGAAACAAGTGTGAGTTTGGGAAGGCTACAGTGACTTACTTATGGAAACAAGTGTGAGTTTGGGAAGGCTACAGTGACTTACTTATGGAAACACGTGTGAGTTTGGGAAGGCTACAGTGACTTACTTATGGAAACAAGTGTGAGTTTGGGAAGGCTACAGTGACTTACTTATGGAAACAAGTGTGAGTTTGGGAATGCTACAGTGACTTACTTATGGAAACAAGTGTGAGTTTGGGAAGGCTACAGTGACTTACTTATGGAAACAAGTGTGAGTTTGGGAAGGCTACAGTGACTTACTTATGGAAACAAGTGTGAGTTTGGGAATGCTACAGTGACTTACTTATGGAAACAAGTGTGAGTTTGGGAAGGCTACAGTGACTTAGGGAAACATGTGTGAGTTTGGGAATGCTACAGTGACTTAGGGAAACGTGTGAGTTTGGGAACGCTACAGTGACTTAGGGAAACAAGTGGGATGAGGTCCAGTGCGCCTAGTAACTGGCAAAGTGGAAGTAATTGTTGCTTTTCCTGCTCCCACGACTTGCCGCCAGTTGAGCAGATTCCTGGGGATGGTAGGGTACTATTGTACATTCTGTAAGAATTTCTCGACTGTAGTAGCTCCCCTTACATCTCTGCTTAATCCCAAAGTACCATTGACGTGGTCCCAGGACTGTAACTATGCTTTTGAGTCCGCTAAAGCACTACTTTGTAGTGCCCCAGTGCTTGCCGCCCCCAACTTTGACAAACCTTTTAAGTTGGAAGTAGATGCTAGTTTAGTGGGGGTGGGTGCGGTTCTCTTACAGGAAGATGAAGAGGGAGTGGATCGGCCCGTCACTTTCTTCTCCGGTAAGTTCAACTCGTGTCAGTCAAGGTACTCTACCATTGAACAAGAGACGCTGGCTTTATTGCTTGCCTTACAATTCTTTGAGGTATATTTGGGCTCCAGGAGGTCATGGTACTCTGCGGGGACGGCAAAGAAATTGGAGGCCGACTTAAGCCCCGAGGAGGCCGTCTCGGGGAAGGCTTTGCTGCTTTGAGGCAATGGGAATGGGAGAACAGACTCCAACCCAGGGCTGAACTTGTGGTCCTGTCAATAACGGAGTTGTGTTTTTGGAGTCCAGAAAATCCCAAAACAACAGGAACATGGGGAGACTCAATGAGGAGAAGCTGTATAACCTCACCGTGATTTCCTGAACCCCGCAGATTAACAGGAACAGTGCTGTCGGTTACTCTAACAATGGAGGGGCCGTCCAGTGCTCTAACGTCCATAGGAACAGAGAGGAGTTGAGTGGGGATACCTCATTCAGAAACTAGCTTAGCGTCCATAAAACTCTCATCCGCCCCAGAGTCAATGAGACTTAGACTGATCTCCCCACAGCAGTGTCACAAAAAAGGTCAGTTTGATGGGAATTAGAGGATTCCCAGTCTGGCTCACCAGAGTACTTGTACCTACTAAAGAAAGAGGTCTCTTAACCGGACAGGTGGCTGTATAATGTACCGCAGCACCACGGTACTTGACAACTGTTGGAACTTAGCCTATGTGAACATTCCCTAGGCGATAATCTAGCTCTGCCCAGTTGCATAGGTTCCGGTGTATCTGACTCACTCATCGTCGAGGATTCTCGGGTGGCTTCGGGTCTTCTCGGGACTTCCAGACGGGAGACTAGGGTATCGTGTTCAGAATACCACAGACGGGAGACTAGGGTATTGTGTTCAGAATACCACGGACAGGGGACCAGACTAAGGTATCGTGTTCAGAATACCACAGACGGGAGACTAGGGTATCGTGTTCAGAATACCACAGATGGGGGACTAGGGTATCGTGTTCAGAATACCACAGACGGGGGACTAGGGTATCGTGTTCAGAATACCACAGACGGGAGACTAAAACGGGAGACGGGAGACCAAAAAATGTGATCATATTACTCCAGTGCTAGCCTCTCTACACTGGCTTCCTGTCAAAGCAAGGGCTGATTTCAAGGTTTTACTGCTAACCTACAAAGCATTACATGGGCTTGCTCCTACCTATGGGCTTGCTCCTACCTAGGCCATGCTGCTGTTCCAGTTTCAACTGACCTGAGCCCTAGGACCATGCCCCAGGACTACCTGACATGATGACTCCTTGCTGTCCCCAGTCCACCTGGCCATGCTGCTGCTCTAGTTTCAACTTCCACCTGACTGTGCTGCTGCTCCAGTTTCAACTGTTCTGCCTTATTATTATTCGACCATGCTGGTCATTTATGAACATTTGAACATCTTGGCCATGTTCTGTTATAATCTCCACCCGGCACAGCCAGAAGAGGACTGGCCACCCCACATAGCCTGGTTCCTCTCTAGGTTTCTTCCTAGGTTTTGGCCTTTCTAGGGAGTTTTTCCTAGCCACCGTGCTTCTACACCTGCATTGCTTGCTGTTTGGGGTTTTAGGCTGGGTTTCTGTACAGCACTTTGAGATATCAGCTGATGTACGAAGGGCTATATAAATAAATTTGATTTGATTTGATTTGATTTGGGGTATCGTGTTCAGAATACCACAGACAGGGGACCAGGCTAGGGTATCGTGTTCAGAATACCACGGACGGGGGACCAGGCTAGGGTATCGTGTTCAGAATACCACGGACAGGGGACCAGGCTAGGGTATCGTGTTCAGAATACCACAGACGGGGGACTAGGGTATCGTGTTCAGAATACCACAGGCGGGGACTTTGGTATCGTGTTCAGAATACCACAGACGGGGGACCAGGCTAGGGTATCGTGTTCAGAATACCACAGACGGGGGCCTAGGGTATCGTGTTCAGAATACCACGGACGGGGGACCAGGCTAGGGTATCGTGTTCAGAATACCACGGGCAGGGGACCAGGCTAGGGTATCGTGTTCAGAATACCACGGGCGGGGACCAGGTTAGGGTATCGTGTTCAGAATACCACGGACGGGGGACAAGGCTAGGGTTTCGTGTTCAGAATACCACAGACGGGGGACCAGGCTCGAAGAGTGATGCATCATTTCAAAAGGAATGCTTAATCAGAGACAAGGCTGGAGGCATGAATCACTGTACTGTGTTAGGTGAGATGTTCAAGCCTCGACCAGGTTCTGATAATGTGTTCGTGTGACTCACTGTCTGGCATAGACTCTTTGTCTCTCCTGCTGTTAAAAAACACTCACACAAACAAGGACGCACACACACACACACACTGTTGAAACATACACACACGCGCACACACAAACAAGGACACACACGCACACACACACACTGTTTAAACATACACACACGCACACACACACTGTTGAAACACAAACACAAGGATTGGTACATCTGGAGAGCTCCTCTGCTCTGTCTGGTGGGAGGTTGGGCCAGTTTCTCTGTCTGGTTGGGCCAGTTGCTCTGTCTGGTGAGAGGTTGGGCCAGTTTTTCTGTCTGGTGGGAGGTTGGATCAGTTTCTCTGTCTGGTTGAGCCAGTTCCTCTGTCTGGTGGGAGGTTGGCCCAGTTCCTCTGTCTGGTTGGCCCAGTTCCTCTGTCTGGTTGGGCCAGTTCCTCTGTCTGGTGAGAGGTTGGGGCAGTTTCTCTGTCTGGTTGGAGGTTGGGCATGTTTCTCTGTCTGGTTGGGCCAGTTTCCCTGTCTGGTTGGGCCAGTGGCTCTGTCTGGTGGGAGGTTGGGCCATTTGCTATATCTGGTGGGAGGTTGGGCCATTTGCTATATCTGGTGGGAGGTTGGGCCAGTCCAGTCCACTGTACATCTGCTGCACAGGGAAATATCTGCTCTGAGGCAACCAACATAGACCCAAAACACCTCATAGAACCATGTGCCATGATAGAGCAGTACTGGACTCTACACAACCGGGAGAGGGGGAGAGAGGGGGAGAGGGAGAGAGATATGAGTGTGCCATTCAGAGGGTTAATGGGCTAAGACAAAATATTTAAGTGCCTTTGAACAGGCAAAACTGGTCCACCACCCAAAGGACATCCAGCTAACTTCACACAACTGTAGGAAGCATTGGAGTCAAGATGGACCAGCGTCCCTGTGGAACGCTTTCGACGCCTTGTAGAGCCCCAATGAATATGTTAGGAAGTTGTTCTTAATGTTTTGTACGTTCAGTGTATTAACAAAAGTCTGATGACACACACACACACACACACACACACACACACACACACACACACACACACACACACACACACACACACACACACACACACACACACACACACACATACTTAATTTTGATTAGGGTAAATAAATCACATAATATGTATATATATATATATATATATATATATACAAAGAAAGTGTATTCTTCAATTACAGCTACGGAGACCAGAACCCACAGACATCCACCACTGACTTCAGGCGTTCATCGCTGCCAAGCTTTGGAAAAAGAATCACTGTGTGCGTGTGTTAAATGCCTCTGTGTATTTACACAGTAAGTTGTAGCGTTCCTAAGCAAGAGAGACATCGTGGCTCATAGCCGAAGCCAAAGCATGGTCTGAGCTTGCGGAATAAGCTTAAAGGTCAACTTAAAGGTCAACTTTAGAACCAACTTTTCTAGTTTTCAATGTCGCATCGATAGGAGTCAGAAACATCAACTATAGTGTCAAAATTGAGCCATTATACGGAGCCATTCTCCCGTCCTCTGGTTATACACATTTCCCTGCCTCGCCAGAAGATTGTCACTACTCTAGCTCTCCTCATATCGACTGGATACCTGTTGCTTGCTTACCTGCTTACCTGCTCACAAGCAAACCATGAAATATATCATTGCCGAGCGGAGGTCTTCAGACCTTGTAACCAGGTTTTTTGTTTTCGAAGTAGAAATTCCCATTTTTACATCTCAGTCTCTTTGTAGCTAGCCTCACTGCTAGATATTGAGAATGAGTTGCATCGTGGGCTAACTTGGCTCGCTTGCTGAGAGGCCAGCTAACACACTATCATTAGTAGCTCCGTTCTCTAGTCTAGTTAAGCTATGTTCACCCATTGTCTTAGCTAGACCGACCCTCTCTGCCTTCACGGCAACGTCGGTTGCGGGAGCATTTTATCTGAAGGCTAACTCGGTCACTCGGTTTCCTTCAGCCAGCACTGAGCTAGCCACGACACACCTTCATTACGAGGTAGCTGATAGCTAGCTAACACTCCACTAGCCTCGTGACCATAGATTCATACAGTGCTCAATGTTGGTAGCGGTTAGCAGCAAGGCTCCTCGCTAGCTAGCCCCACTAGCCTTGGGCTATAGCGCGACACAGGGCAAAATATTGCTAGCTGTTGGCCGCAATGCCCCTAACTAGGTAGCTTTGTCCGACGTTTACACAAGCTACTCTTTGGATTGCTACCAGCCACAGAGCTTCTAACTAGCTTGCATACACTGTCTGCACGGTGTTCCTACAACAGGCGTTGCTCGGTCCCCATAGCAAGCCTTGTCTCTTGCAATGGCCATTGCTATCCCATCCCAAGATTAGCCTAGCACTCGAACCTCAACATTATTGTGCTTGCGTAGGGAACATGTTGCTTGCGTAGGGAACATGCCCAGGAGGCGCTCAAGGACTTTGAGTCCTCTGAGCACTGCAGACTGCTTACTAGATCTGGTCTGGAGAGGAGGCTGAAACGTGCTTCTATCCCTCCTAGGGGCGGTAAGAAAGGTAGACCAACCTAGGGTGCAGCTCTAGCGGCTAAAGAGGGCAGTGGGAACTGTTTTTGGGACATGTCTCATTAAACTGGTCCTAGAAGGGCCCTCTCCTACAGAGGAGTTTACATCTTTGGAACTGTTTTTGGGATATGTCTTATTAACTGAGATTCATCTGGGCTGTATGTTATAAGGTTTTTCTCAAGGGGTTGGTTGTCTCGGCACCTTCTTGGCACTCCCTTAGTTTTGGGACATCTGAGGTTTTGCTATGTTGGGACTAACCTGGCTTCGTTAAGCATGTTTTGCGATATGGGAGCCATACGTGAGATATCGAAACATCATTGGAGGAGAAATATCCTTGGTTGTCTGTTATGTCACTCGCAATAGTGTGAGGAATATAATCATGCTTGAGAATAACCAGAGGGCAGGGTCTACAGACAATCACGGATTACAAAGGGAAAACCAACCACATCGCCGACACTGTCTTGATCCCAGACAAGCTAAACACCTTCTTCGCTCCACTATGAAGAGAACACAGTGCCACCGACGCTTCCAAGGACTGAAGGCTCTCCGTGGCCGATGTGAGTAACACATTTAAGTGTGTAAACCCTCGCCTGTCTGCCCAGACGACATCCCTAGCCGCGTCATCAGCATGCGCAGACAAGCTGGCTGGAGTGTTTACGGACATAGTCAATGAGCTATAGGAGCTGCCGCTGCTGCTTTCAAGGAGCGGGGCTCAAACCCGGAAGCTTATAAGAAATCCCAAGTGTCTTCACTGACATTTTCAACCTCTCCCTGTATGAGTCTGTAATACCAACATGTTTCAAGCAGACCACCATAGTCCCTGTGACCAAGAACACAAAGGTAACCTGCCTAAATGACTATGTCTGTAGCCATGAAATGCTTTGAAAGGCTGATCATGGCTCACATCAACAAAATTATCCCAGAAACCCTAGACCCACTCCAATTTGCATACCGCTCCAACAGATCTACAGATGATGCAATCTCTATTGCACTCCACACTGCTCTTTCCCACCTGGACAAAAGGAACACCTATGTGAGAATGCTATTGACTACACATTGACTACAGCTCAGCATTCAAAACCACAGTGCCCTCAAATCTCATGCCTAAGCTAAGGACCCTGGGACTAAACACCTCCCTCTCCAACTGGATCCTGGACTTCCAGACGGGCCCCCCCCTAGGTGGTAGGGGTAGGCAACGACACATACCACCCAAGCCATTAGCCTCCAGAACAGCTAATCAAAAGGCTACCCAGACTATAGGCACTGCCCCTCCCCCTCTTTTACTCTGCTGCTACTCTCTGTTATTATCTATGCATAGTCACTTTAATAACTCTACTACACGTAAATATTACCTCAATTACCTCGACTAACCGGTGCCCCCTCACATTGACTCTGTACCGGTACCCCCTGTATATAGCCTCCACATTGACTCTGTACCGGTACCCCCTGTATATGGCCTCCACACTGACTCTGTACCGGTAACCCCTGTATATAGTCCCCACATTGACTCTGTACCGGTACCCCCTGTATATAGCCTCCACATTGACTCTGTACCGTAATACCCTGTATATAGCCTCCACATTGACTCTGTACCGGTACCCCCTGTATATAGCCTCCACATTGACTCTGTACCGGTACCCCCTGTATATAGCCTCCACATTGACTCTGTACCGTAATACCCTGTATATAGCCTCCACATTGACTCTGTACCGGTACCCCCTGTATATAGCCTCCACATTGACTCTGTACCGGTACCCCCTGTATATAGCCTCCACATTGACTCTGTACCGGTACCCCCTGAATATAGCCTCCACATTGACTCTGTACCGGTACCCCCTGTATATAGTCCCCACATTGACTCTGTACCGGTACCCCTGTATATAGCCTCCACATTGACTCTGTACCGGTACCCCCTGTATATAGCCTCCACATTGACTCTGTACCGGTACCCCCTGAATATAGCCTCCACATTGACTCTGTACCGGTACCCCTGTATATATTCCCCACATTGACTCTGTACCGGTACCCCCTGTATATAGTCCCCACATTGACTCTGTACCGGTACCCCCTGTATATAGCCTCCACATTGACTCTGTACCGGTACACCCTGTATATAGCCTCCACATTGACTCTGTACCGGTACCCCCTGTATATAGCCTCCACATTGACTCAGGACCGGTACACCCTGTATATAGCCTCCACATTGACTCTGTACCGGTACACCCTGTATAAAGCCTCCACATTGACTCTGTACCGTAATACCCTGTATATAGCCTCCACATTGACTCTGTACCGTAATACCCTGTATATAGCCTCCACATTGACTCTGTAACATTAATACCCTGTATATAGCCTCCCCATTGACTCTGTACCGGTACCCCCTGTATATAGCCTCCACATTGACTCTGTACCGGTACCCCCTGTATATAGTCCCCACATTGACTCTGTACCGGTACCCCATGTATATAGCCTCCACATTGACTCTGTACCGGTACCCCCTGTATATAGCCTCCACATTGACTCTGTACCGGTACCCCCTGTATATAGCCTCCACATTGACTCTGTACCGGTACCCCCTGTATATAACCTCCACATTTACTCTGTACCGGTACCCCCTGAATATAGCCTCCACATTGACTCTGTACCGGTACCCCCTGTATATAGCCTCCACATTGACTCTGTACCGGTACACCCTGTATAAAGCCTCCACATTGACTCTGTACCGTAATACCCTGTATATAGCCTCCACATTGACTCTGTACCGTAATACCCTGTATATAGCCTCCACATTGACTCTGTACCTTAATACCCTGTATATAGCCTCCCCATTGACTCTGTACCGGTACCCCCTGTATATTGCCTCCACATTGACTCTGTACCGGTACCCCCTATATATAGCCTCCACATTGACTCTGTACCGTAATACCCTGTATATAGCCTCCACATTGACTCTGTAACATTAATACCCTGTATATAGCCTCCCCATTGACTCTGTACCGGTACCCCCTGTATATAACCTCCACATTTACTCTGTACCGGTACCCCCTGAATATAGCCTCCACATTGACTCTGTACCGGTACCCCTGAATATAGCCTCCACATTGACTCTGTACCGGTACCCCCTGTATATAGCCTCCACATTGACTCTGTACCGGTACCCCTGTATATATCCTCCACATTGACTCTGTACCGTAATACCCTGTATATAGCCTCCACATTGACTCTGTACCGGTACCCCCTGTATATAGCCTCCACATTTACTCTGTACCGGTACCCCCTGAATATAGCCTCCACATTGACTCTGTACCGGTACCCCCTGTATATAGCCTCCACATTGACTCTGTACCGGTACACCCTGTATAAAGCCTCCACATTGACTCTGTACCGTAATACCCTGTATATAGCCTCCACATTGACTCTGTACCGTAATACCCTGTATATAGCCTCCACATTGACTCTGTACCTTAATACCCTGTATATAGCCTCCCCATTGACTCTGTACCGGTACCCCCTGTATATAGCCTCCACATTGACTCTGTACCGGTACCCCCTGTATATAGTCCCCACATTGACTCTGTACCGGTACCCCCTGTATATTGCCTCCACATTGACTCTGTACCGGTACCCCCTGTATATAGTCCCCACATTGACTCTGTACCGGTACCCCCTGTATATAGTCCCCACATTGACTCTGTACCGGCACCCCCTGTATATAGTCCCCACATTGACTCTGTACCGGTACCCCCTGTATATAGCCTCCACATTGACTCTGTACCGGTACCCCACAGTACTGTGCAGCCGTCTTCATCGACCTTGCCAAGGCTTTCGACTCTGTCAATCACCATATTCTTATCTGCAGACTCAGTAGCCTCGGTTTTTCGGATGACTGCCTTGCCTGGTTCACCAATTACTTTGCAGACAGAGTTCAATATGTCAAATCGGAGGGCATGCTGTCCGGTCCTCTGGCAGTCTCTATGGGGGTGCCACAGGGTTCAATTCTCGGGCCGACTCTTTTCTCTGTATATATCAATGATGTTGCTCTTGCTGCGGGCGATTCCCTGATCCACCTCTACGCAGACGACACCATTCTATATACTTTCGGCCCGTCATTGGACTTTGTGCTATCTAACCTCCAAACAAACTTCAATGCCATACAACACTCCTTCCGTGGCCTCCAACTGCTCTTAAACGCTAGTAAAACCAAATGCATGCTTTTCAACCGATCGCTGCCTGCACCCGCATGCCCGACTAGCATCACCACCCTGGATGGTTCCGACCTTGAATATGTGGACATCTATAAGTACCTAGGTGTCTGGCTAGACTGCAAACTCTCCTTCCAGACTCATATCAAACATCTCCAATCGAAAATCAAATCAAGAGTCGGCTTTCTATTCCGCAACAAAGCCTCCTTCACTCACGCCGCCAAGCTTACCCTAGTAAAACTGACTATCCTACCGATCCTCGACTTCGGCGATGTCATCTACAAAATGGCTTCCAACACTCTACTCAGCAAACTGGATGCAGTCTATCACAGTGCCATCCGTTTTGTCACTAAAGCACCTTATACCACCCACCACTGCGACTTGTATGCTCTGGTCGGCTGGCCCTCGATACATATTCGTCGCCAGACCCACTGGCTCCAGGTCATCTACAAGTCCATGCTAGGTAAAGCTCCGCCTTATCTCAGTTCACTGGTCACGATGGCAACACCCATCCGTAGCACGCGCTCCAGCAGGTGTATCTCACTGATCATCCCTAAAGCCAACACCGCATTTGGCCGCCTTTCGTTCCAGTACTCTGCTGCCTGTGACTGGAACGAATTGCAAAAATCGCTGAAGTTGGAGACTTTTATCTCCCTCACCAACTTCAAACATCAGCTATCTGAGCAGCTAACCGATCGCTGCAGCTGTACATAGTCTATTGGTAAATAGCCCACCCATTTTCACCTACCTCATCCCCATACTGTTTTAATTTATTTACTTTTCTGCTCTTTTGCACACCAATATCTCTACCTGTACATCTGATCTGATCTGATCATTTATCACTCCAGTGTTAATCTGCAAAATTGTAATTATTCGCCTACCTCCTCATGCCTTTTGCACACATTGTATATAGACTCCCTCTTTGTTTTCTACTATGTTATTGACTTGTTAATTGTTTATTCCATGTGTAACTCTGTGTTGTCTGCTCACACTGCTATGCTTTATCTTGGCCAGGTCGCAGTTGCAAATGAGAACTTGTTCTCAACTAGCCTACCTGGTTAAATAAAGGTGAAATAAATAAATAAATAAAAACCCTGTATATAGCCTCCACATTGACTCTGTACCGTAATACCCTGTATATAGCCTCCACATTGACTCAGTACCTGTACTCCCTGTATATAGTCCCCACATTGACTCTGTACCGGTACCCCCTGTATATAGCCTCCACATTGACTCTGTACCGGTACCCCCTGTATATAGCCTCCACATTGACTCAGTAACGTAATACCCTGTATATAGCCTCCACATTGACTCTGTACCGGTACCCCCTGTATATATCCTCCACATTGACTCAGTACCGGTACCCCCTGTGTATAGCCTCCACATTGACTCTGTACCGGTACCCCCTGTATATAGCCTCCACATTGACTCTGTACCGGTACCCCCTGTATATATCCTCCACATTGACTCTGTACCGGTACCCCCTGTATATAGCCTCCACATTGACTCTGTACCTGTACCCCCTGTATATAGCCTCCACATTGACTCTGTACCTGTACCCCCTGTATATAGCCTCCACATTGACTCTGTACCGGTAGCCCCTGTATATATCCTCCACATTGACTCTGTACCGGTACCCCCTGTATATAGCCTCCACATTGACTCTGTACCAGTACTCCCTGTATATAGCCTCCACATTGACTCTGTACCGGTACTCCCTGTATATAGCCTCCACATTGACTCTGTACCGGTACTCCCTGTATATAGCCTCCACATTGACTCTGTACCTTTACCCCCTGTATATAGCCTCCACATTGACTCTGTACCGGTACTCCCTGTATATATCCTCCACATTGACTCTGTACCTTTACCCCCTGTATATAGCCTCCACATTGACTCTGTACCTTTACTCCCTGTATATAGCCTCCACATTGACTCTGTACCGGTACTCCCTGTATTTAACCTCCACATTGACTCTGTACCGGTACCCCCTGTATATATCCTCCACATTGACTCTGTACCGGTACCCCCTGTATATATCCTCCACATTGACTCTGTACCGGTACTCCCTGTATATATCCTCCACATTGACTCTGTACCGGTACCCCCTGTATATATCCTCCACATTGACTCTGTACCGGTACCCCCTGTATATAGCCTCCACATTGACTCTGTACCGGTACCCCCTGTATATAGCCTCCACATTGACTCTGTACCAGTACCCCCTGTATATAGCCTCCACATTGACTCTGTACCGGTACCCCCTGTATATAGCCTCCACATTGACTCTGTACCGGTACCCCCTGTATATATCCTCCACATTGACTCTGTACCGGTACCCCCTGTATATATCCTCCACATTGACTCTGTACCAGTACCCCCTGTATATAGTCTCCACATTGACTCTGTACCGTAATACCCTGTATATAGCCTCCACATTGACTCTGTACCGGTACCCCCTGTATATATCCTCCACATTGACTCTGTACCGGTACCCCCTGTATATAGCCTCCACATTGACTCTGTACCGGTACCCCCTGTATATAGCCTCCACATTGACTCTGTACCGGTACCCCCTGTATATAGCCTCCACATTGACTCTGTACCGGTACCCCCTGTATATATCCTCCACATTGACTCTGTACCGGTACCCCTGTATATATCCTCCACATTGACTCTGTGCCGGTACCCCCTGTATATAGCCTCCACATGGACTCTGTACCGGTACCCCCTGTATATAGCCTCCACATGGACTCTGTACCAGTACCCCCTGTATATAGCCTCCACATTGTTATTTTACTGCTCTTTAATTATTTGTTACTTTTCTTACTTTTTTTTTGTTGGTATTTTTCTTAAACTGCATTGTTGGTTAAAGGCTTGTAAGTCAGCATTTCACTATAAGGTCTACTACACTTGTTGTATTCGTCACATGTGACAAATAAAATTGTATTTTATTTTATTTGAGATACTCTCTCTCGTAGTATCAGAGAACCGGGGTTACGCAAGTAACCTTAAGTTATTGTCATGCTGGTCGGTCAGGGTCCGCATAAACAGATCTTGGACCATGGATGAGGACAGTTGTGTTCTGTGATTGGGATCTCTTTGAAGAGTCTCTCTCTGCGAGGTACTGTAAGTGAGAAGAAACAGGACAATGACATTTAGGCTTTACGGCTGCATTTACACAGGCAGTCCAATTCTGATCTTTTTCCCAACTAAATGGTATTTTGACCATTCATATGAGAGCTTTACACATCAGATATATTTTTCAGAGCTGATGTGAATGGTCAAAACACCAATTCATGTAAAATTCATTTAAAAAAAATCTGAATTGGGCTGCCTGTGTAAACGTAGCCTTAGAGAATAATTTCATTGTCCTGTTCTTCTCACTTACCTCACAGCCCATGATGATAATGATTATCTACTCTGGTCTCAGATCTGTTTCGTGCTCTCTCGCCAACTCCTATGGTCAGTGTCACGTTGGTGTTGATATTGCCTAATCGTTTCTGTTTAAAAACAAAATGGAAACCGTTTACTCTAGACGCTCTGCAACGTGACGTAAGAGTAGTTAATTAAGTTACTTTTCATTCTTAAACGGACATTGTAGTTTATTTTGAAGCAGGGCAGCAGAGAGACGCATATGAACTACGACTTCCATTTAAGAACAAAATGGAACTCAAGAGTTTTTTTTTTAGTCAAATGACAGAGTTTTCAGAGTAAATGGAATCCGTTATAAACCGTTTTGCTACGGCAACTAATGAATGAATTGGGGCTGTGAAGTTTCCACAGGGACGATGACTCTCTTTCTCTCTCCAGGCTGACGATGACCATCTGGTTTGAGTCTGAAAACTGAGGGAAGAAGAGAGCCTCCTCTCTCCTTCACTCAACTCCCCTCCCTGTGGCCTCGTGATCACTGCATATGAGCAAAACGTGCTGGACTGGCTGAGGCTGAGGGAGGAGGGGGACCTGGTAATGCTGAGACTGAGGGAGGAGGGGGACCTGGTAATTCTAGGGTTGAGGGAGGAGGGGGACCTGGTAATGCTGAGACTGAGGGAGGAGGGGGACCTGGTAATGCTGAGACTGAGGGAGGAGGGGACCTGGTAATGCTGAGGCTGAGGGAGGAGGGGGACCTGGTAATGCTGAGACTGAGGGAGGAGGGGGTCCTGGTAATGCTGAGACTGAGGGAGGAGGGGGACCTGGTAATGCTGAGGCTGAGGGAGGAGGGGGACCTGGTAATGCTGAGGCTGAGGGAGGAGGGGGACCTGGTAATGCTGAGACTGAGGGAGGAGGGGGACCTGGTAATGCTGAGACTGAGGGAGGAGGGGGACCTGGTAATGCTAGGGTTGAGGGAGGAGGGGGACCTGGTAATGCTGAGGCTGAGGGAGGAGGGGGACCTGGTAATGCTGAGGCTGAGGGAGGAGGGGGACCTGGTAATGCTGAGGCTGAGGGAGGAGGGGGACCTGGTCATGCTGAGACTGAGGGAGGAGGGGGACCTGGTAATGCTGAGGCTGAGGGAGGAGGGGGACCTGGTAATGCTGAGGGTTGAGGGAGGAGGGGGACCTGGTAATGCTGAGGCTGAGGGAGGAGGGGGACCTGGTAATGCTGAGGCTGAGGGAGGAGGGGGACCTGGTAATGCTGAGGCTGAGGGAGGAGGGGGACCTGGTAATGATAGGGTTGAGGGAGGAGGGGGACCTGGTAATGCTAGGGCTGAGGGAGGAGGGGGACCTGGTAATGCTGAGGCTGAGGGAGGAGGGGGACCTGGTAATGCTGAGGCTGAGGGAGGAGGGGGACCTGGTAATGCTGAGGCTGAGGGAGGAGGGGGACCTGGTAATGCTGGGTTGAGGGAGGAGGGGGACCTGGTAATGCTGAGACTGAGGGAGGAGGGGGACCTGGTAATGCTGAGACTGAGGGAGGAGGGGGACCTGGTAATGCTGAGGCTGAGGGAGGAGGGGGACCTGGTAATGCTGAGGCTGAGGGAGGAGGGGGACCTGGTAATGCTGAGGCTGAGGGAGGAGGGGGACCTGGTAATGCTGAGACTGAGGGAGGAGGGGGACCTGGTAATGCTGAGACTGAGGGAGGAGGGGGACCTGGTAATGCTGAGGCTGAGGGAGGAGGGGGACCTGGTAATGCTGAGACTGAGGGAGGAGGGGGACCTGGTAATGCTGAGACTGAGGGAGGAGGGGGACCTGGTAATGCTAGGGTTGAGGGAGGAGGGGGACCTGGTAATGCTGAGGCTGAGGGAGGAGGGGGACCTGGTAATGCTGAGGCTGAGGGAGGAGGGGGACCTGGTAATGCTGAGACTGAGGGAGGAGGGGGACCTGGTAATGCTAGGGTTGAGGGAGGAGGGGGACCTGGTAATGCTGAGACTGAGGGAGGAGGGGGCCCTGGTAATGCTGAGGCTGAGGGAGGAGGGGGACCTGGTAATGCTGAGACTGAGGGAGGAGGGGGACCTGGTAATGCTGAGGCTGAGGGAGGTGGGGAACTGGTAATGCTGAGGCTGAGGGAGGAGGGGGACCTGGTAATGCTGAGGCTGAGGAGGAGGGGGACCTGGTAATGCTGAGGCTGAGGGAGGAGGGGACCTGGTAATGCTGAGGCTGAGGGAGGAGGGGACCTGGTAATGCTGAGGCTGAGGGAGGAGGGGGACCTGGTAATGCTGAGACTGAGGGAGGAGGGGGACCTGGTAATGCTGAGGCTGAGGGAGGAGGGGGACCTGGTAATGCTGAGGCTGAGGGAGGAGGGGGACCTGGTAATGCTGAGGCTGAGGGAGGAGGGGGACCTGGTAATGCTGAGACTGAGGGAGGAGGGGGACCTGGTAATGCTGAGGCTGAGGGAGGTGGGGGAACTGGTAATGCTGAGGCTGAGGGAGGAGGGGGACCTGGTAATGCTGAGGCTGAGGGAGGAGGGGGACCTGGTAATGCTGAGGCTGAGGGAGGAGGGGGGACCTGGTAATGCTGAGGCTGAGGGAGGAGGGGGACCTGGTAATGCTGAGCCTGAGGGAGGAGGGGGACCTGGTAATGCTGAGGCTGAGGGAGGAGGGGGACCTGGTAATGCTGAGGCTGAGGGAGGAGGGGGACCTGGTAATGCTGAGGGAGGAGGGGACTGGTAATGCTGAGGCTGAGGGAGGTGGGGGACCTGGTAATGCTGAGGGAGGAGGGGGACCTGGTAATGCTGAGGTTGAGGGAGGAGGAGGGGACCTGGTAATGCTGAGACTGAGGGAGGAGGGGGCCTGGTAATGCTGAGGCTGAGGGAGGAGGGGGACCTGGTAATGCTGAGGCTGAGGGAGGAGGTGGACCTGGTAATGCTGAGGCTGAGGGAGGAGGGGGACCTGGTAATGCTGAGGTTGAGGGAGGAGGGGGACCTGGTAATGCTGAGGCTGAGGGAGGAGGGGGACCTGGTAATGCTGAGGCTGAGGGAGGAGGGGGACCTGGTAATGCTGAGACTGAGGGAGGAGGGGGACCTGGTAATGCTGAGGCTGAGGGAGGAGGGGGACCTGGTAATGCTGAGGCTGAGGGAGGAGGGGCACCTGGTAATGCTGAGGCTGAGGGAGGAGGGGGACCTGGTAATGCTGAGGCTGAGGGAGGAGGGGGACCTGGTAATGCTGAGACTGAGGGAGGAGGGGGACCTGGTAATGCTGAGGCTGAGGGAGGTGGGGGAACTGGTAATGCTGAGGCTGAGGGAGGAGGGGGACCTGGTAATGCTGAGGCTGAGGGAGGAGGGGGACCTGGTAATGCTGAGGCTGAGGAGGAGGGGGACCTGGTAATGCTGAGGCTGAGGGAGGAGGGGGACCTGGTAATGCTGAGGCTGAGGGAGGAGGGGGACCTGGTAATGCTGAGACTGAGGGAGGAGGGGGACCTGGTAATGCTGAGGCTGAGGGAGGAGGGGGACCTGGTAATGCTGAGGCTGAGGGAGGAGGGGGACCTGGTAATGCTGAGACTGAGGGAGGAGGGGGACCTGGTAATGCTGAGGCTGAGGGAGGTGGGGGACCTGGGCTGAGGCTGAGGGAGGATGGGGACCTGGTAATGCTGAGGCTGAGGGAGGTGGGGACCTGGTAATGCTGAGGCTGAGGGAGGAGGGGGACCTGGTAATGCTAGGGTTGAGGGAGGAGGGGGACCTGGTAATGCTGAGACTGAGGGAGGAGGGGGACCTGGTAATGCTGAGGCTGAGGGAGGAGGGGGACCTGGTAATGCTGAGGCTGAGGGAGGAAGGGGACCTGGTAATGCTGAGGCTGAGGGAGGTGGGGGAACTGGTAATGCTGAGGCTGAGGGAGGAGGGGGACCTGGTAATGCTGAGACTGAGGGAGGAGGGGGACCTGGTAATGCTGAGGCTGAGGGAGGTGGGGGAACTGGTAATGCTGAGGCTGAGGGAGGAGGGGACCTGGTAATGCTGAGACTGAGGGAGGAGGGGGACCTGGTAATGCTGAGCCTGAGGGAAGAGGGGGACCTGGTAATGCTGAGGCTGAGGGAGGAGGGGGACCTGGTAATGCTGAGGCTGAGGGAGGAGGGGGACCTGGTAATGCTGAGGCTGAGGGAGGAGGGGGACCTGGTAATGCTGAGCCTGAGGGAGGAGGGGGACCTGGTAATGCTGAGACTGAGGGAGGAGGGGGACCTGGTAATGCTGAGGCTGAGGGAGGGAGGGGGGACCTGGTAATGCTGAGGCTGAGGGAGGAGGGGACCTGGTAATGCTGAGACTGAGGGAGGAGGGGGACCTGGTAATGCTGAGGCTGAGGGAGGAGGGGGACCTGGTAATGCTGAGGGAGGAGGAGGGGGACCTGGTAATGCTGAGGCTGAGGGAGGAGGGGGACCTGGTAATGCTGAGGCTGAGGGAGGGAGGGGGGGACCTGGTAATGCTGAGGCTGAGGGAGGAGGGGGACCTGGTAATGCTGAGGGAATCTGTAGAAAGACCCGGGTTCAATTCTAGGCTGTGTCATGGGATTTCCTTGTCCCATTGCGCTCTAGCGACTCCTTGTGGCGGGCTGGACGCCTACACGCTAACTTCGGTCGCCAGCTGGACGCTGTTTCCTCCGACACATATATCACTACATTTGAGGAGAGATACGGGTAAAAGTTTAAAAAAAAAAAAAAATTGTTTAAAGTTTTTTTTTAAAGTACAAAAAAATATATAACAGGTACTTGCCAGACTTAGCGCGCTACACATCGCCTGTGGAAGGAGACTACCTGCACACTAGTCCGCCAACTAGTCTCCATCCATACACACAAGCGCATAGATTTACAGCACCACAAATGTCTGGCAGAGCCCTTAAACGAGGGGCTCTTAAAATAGTTTAAACATAATTTTACTTAAATCCACTCTCTCTCTCTTGAGTTTTACAGCAATCTGTTGACACTAACTTACCGATGTGATTAAGAACTCTAGTCAGGGCTCAGTGTTTAATCTCTGATGTCATGATGTCACATTCCACACAGCCTCTCTACAATTTCAATACGCTTACATTTTTTTATTTTATTTTATTTTTTTAAAGTATGTTATTATTCCACTTAAATGAGATGATAACCTGTACTGTTGGTCCCAGAGGGGAGGTGCTCTCTTTGTGTGGGCAGGGCTGACCCAACGTTACGCCTGGAAGGCAGAGGAGCTCTCCAGAAGTACAGATGTCTGTGTGCACGTGTTTGTGTGTGTCTCTGTGTGTGTGTGTGTGTCTCTGTGTGTGTATGTGTGTGTCTGTGTGTATATGTGTGTGTGTGTGTGTGTGTCTGTGTGTGTGTGTGTGTGTGTGTGTGTGTGTGTGTGTGTCTCTGTGTGTGTGTGTGTGTGTGTGTGTGTGTGTGTGTGTGTGTGTGTGTGTGTGTGTGTGTGTGTGTGTCTGTGTGTGTGTGTGTGTGTGTGTGCTCGCTCTTCTTCTTCTTCTACTCTGAACAGATAATAAAGTGTCCCAGAAGGGCGTCGGTCCCAGAGGGAAGATGTTGTCAGTTGAGAAAGAGGCAATAACAATGTCAGTTAAACCAAGGTGTTACTGAAACTAGGCAGCTCATGCCAACAACTGGACAACATACTGTAAAGGTAAGGAAATAAATTCCAGAGTCCTTCAGCGTTGATGAGGCGACTGACTGCCCCTCTCACAGATTCAAGCAGAAGTTAACATAACTACAGAGAGGCTGTCAGATGAGATGTTGACAGCAGATCTGGTCTTTCTCTTTCTGGAGCAAAGGAGAGAGGGCTGCAAAGAGTCAAAGAAGAGAGAGGGCTGCAGAGAGTCAAAGGAGAGAGGGCTGCAGAGAGTCAAAGGAGAGAGGGCTGCAGAGAGTCAAAGGAGAGAGGACTGCGTCACCTGAGTGGGTTGATTCACTGTTGTGGTCATCCTGTCTGGGTTGGCGCCCCCCCCTTGGGTTGTGCCGTGGCGGAGATCTTTGTGGGCTATACTCAGCCTTGTCTCAGGATGGTAAGTTGGTGGTTGAAGATATCCCTCTAGTGGTGTGGGGGCTGTGCTTTGGCAAAGTGGGTGGGGTTATATCCTTCCTGTTTGGCCCTGTCCGGGGGTGTCCTCGGATGGGGCCACAGTGTCTCCTGACCCCTCCTGTCTCAGCCTCCAGTATTTATGCTGCAGTAGTTTATGTGTCGGGGGCTGGGGTCAGTTTGTTATATCTGGAGTACTTCTCCCGTCCTATTCGGTGTCCTGTGTGAATCTAAGTGTGCGTTCTCTAATTCTCTCCTTCTCTCTTTCTTTCTCTCTCTCGGAGGACCTGAGCCCTATGACCATGCCCCAGGACTACCTGACATGATGACTCCTTGCTGTCCCCAGTCCACCTGGCCATGCTGATGCTCCAGTTTCAACTTCCACCTGACTGTGCTGCTGCTCCAGTTTCAACTGTTCTGCCTTATTATTATTCGACCATGCCGGTCATTTATGAACATTTGAACATCTTGGCCATGTTCTGTTATAATCTCCACCCGGCACAGCCAGAAGAGGACTGGCCACCCCACATAGCCTGGTTCCTCTCTAGGTTTCTTCTTAGGTTTTGGCCTTTCTAGGGAGTTTTTCCTAGCCACCGTGCTTCTACACCTGCATTGCTTGCTGTTTGGGGTTTTAGGCTGAGTTTCTGTACAGCACTTTGAGATATCAGCTGATGTACGAAGGGCTATATAAATAAATTTGATTTGATTTGATTTGTTTTGCAGAGAGTCAAAGGAGAGAGGGCTTCAGAGAGTCAAAGGAGAGAGGGATGCAGAGAGTCAAAGGAGAGAGGGCTGCAGAGAGTCAAATGAGAGAGGCCTGCAGAGTCAAAGGAGAGAGAGGGCTGCAGAGAGTCAAATGGGAGAGTATTTTATGGTGTGAATTTCACTTTTACTTGAGTCGTTTTCTATTAAAGGTATCTTTACTTTTACTCAAGTATGACAACTGGTTACTTTTTCCACCACTGCTGGCACCACATGGCCAGGTCTCTCACCTCCTTCCTGTAGGTAATTAGCCCACCCATTTTTACCTACCTCATCCCCATACTGTTTTTTATTTATTTACTTTTCTGCTCTTTTGCACACCAATATCTCTACCTGTACATGACCTTCTGATCATTTATCACTCCAGTGTTAATCTGCAAAATTGTAATCATTCACCTACCTCCTCATGCCTTTTGCACACAATGTATATAGACTCCCCTTTTTTCTACTGTGTTATTGACTTGTTAATTGTTTACTCCATGTGTAACTCTGTGTTGTCTGTTCACACTGCTATGCTTTATCTTGGCCAGGTCGCAGTTGTAAATGAGAACTTGTTCTCAACTAGCCTACCTGGTTAAATAAAGGTGTTCTCAACTTGCCTACCTGGTTAAATAAAGGTGAAATAAAATAAAAAATAAATAGGCGTTGTTGGTAATCAGACCTACCACTGTTGTGTCTGTCTGCAAATGTGATGATTGCATTGGAGACGTGCGTGGCCACGTAGTCTTTGGGGGTATAGGGAGTACAGGAGTGGGCTAAATATGCACCCTTGTGTTGAGGATCAGTGTAACAGAGGTGTCTACTGCCCGCCTCGCCCTGTGTCTATGGACAGCAGTATCTAGACAAAAGGCATAGAAGGTGGTGGTAGTGTTAGGGAGGCAGTGGTCATCTTTTTGTGGTCATGTGATCCCCGAAGGAAATAAGTCTACGACCTTGGGTATCAATGCCTCTAGCAGGCCGACTGAGCCAAACACAGGACCCGTGTTTAGGATAGTCAGCAGATTTGGCTGAGCTGAGCTGTTGTGGTTGTTTCTGTTACTGTTACAATCCAGTGACCAGTCTGGTCTGCCTTGTGGACGAGCCAGTCAGTCTGGCCAGGTCAGGGCCTTGTGGACGAGCCAGTCAGTCTGGTCAGGTCAGGGCCTTGTGGACGAGCCAGTCAGTCTGGCCAGGTCAGGGCCTTGTGGACGAGCCAGTCAGTCTGGCCAGGTCAGGGCCTTGTGGACGAGCCAGTCAGTCTGGCCAGGTCAGGGCCTTGTGGACAAGCCAGTCAGTCTGGCCAGGTCAGGGCCTTGTGGACGAGCCAGTCAGTCTGGTCAGGTCAGGGCCTTGTGGACAAGGCAGTCAGTCTGGTCAGGTCAAGGCCGTGTGGTCTGGTCAGGTCAAGGCCGTGTGGACGAGCCAGTCAGTCTGGTCAGGTCAGGGCCATGTGGACGAGCCAGTCAATCTGGTCAGGTCAGGGCCGTGTGGACGAGCCAGTCAGCCTGGTCAGGTCAGGGCCGTGTGGACGAGCCAGTCAGTCTGGTCAGGTCAAGGCCGTGTGGACGAGCCAGTCAGTCTGGTCAGGTCAGGGCCTTGTGGATGAGCCAGTCAGTCTGGTCAGGTCAGGGCCTTGTGGACGAGCCAGTCAGTCTGGTCAGGTCAGGGCCGTGTGGACGAGCCAGTCAGTCTGGTCAGGTCAGGGCCGTGTGGACGAGCCAGTCAGTCTGGTCAGGTCAGGGCCTTGTGGACGAGCCAGTCAGTCTGGTCAGGTCAGGGCCTTGTGGTCAACAAGCCAGTCAGTCTGGTCAGGTCAGGGCCTTGTGGTCAAGCCAGTCAGTCTGGTCAGGTCAGGGCCTTGTGGGCGAGCCAGTCAGTCTGGTCAGGTCAGGGCCTTGTGGACGAGCCAGTCAGCCTGGTCAGGTCAGGGCCGTGTGGACGAGCCAGTCAGCCTGGTCAGGTCAGGGCCGTGTGGACGAGCCAGTCAGTCTGGTCAGGTCAGGGCCATGTGGACGAGCCAGTCAGCCTGGTCAGGTCAGGGCCGTGTGGACGAGCCAGTCAGCCTGGTCAGGTCAGGGCCGTGTGGACGAGCCAGTCAGTCTGGTCAGGTCAGGGCCTTGTGGTCGAGCCAGTCAGTCTGGTCAGGTCAGGGCCTTGTGAACGAGCCAGTCAGTCTGGTCAGGTCAGGGCCTTGTGGTCGAGCCAGTCAGCCTGGTCAGGTCAGGGCCGTGTGGACGAGCCAGTCAGCCTGGTCAGGTCAGGGCCGTGTGGACGAGCCAGTCAGCCTGGTCAGGTCAGGGCCGTGTCGACGAGCCAGTCAGCCTGGTCAGGTCAGGGCCGTGTGGACGAGCCAGTCAACCTGGTCAGGTCAGGGCCGTGTGGACGAGCCAGTCAGCCTGGTCAGGTCAGGGCCGTGTGGACGAGCCAGTCAGCCTGGTCAGGTCAGGGCCGTGTGGACGAGCCAGTCAGTCTGGTCAGGTCAGGGCCGTGTGGACGAGCCAGTCAGCCTGGTCAGGTCAGGGCCGTGTCGACGAGCCAGTCAGCCTGGTCAGGTCAGGGCCGTGTGGACGAGCCAGTCAGCCCGCCCAGCTGTCGGCTACGCCCTTCTCTAATATATTTAAGCAGAAAAAATGCATCCAAAATGGCACCCTATTATCTATATATAGTGCACTACTTTATACCAGGGCCCTATAGAACCCTATTCCCTATATATCGTGTACTACTTTAGACCGGGACCCTATAGAACCCTATTCCCTATATATAGTGCACTACTTTAGGCCGGGGCCCTATAGAACCCTATTCCCTATATATAGTGCACTATTTTTAGGGATCCATTTGGGACATAGACAAGGAGTCTGGAGGTTGAGGAGAAGGACTGGCTGTCTCTGTATCAAGCCATCAGACTGACTGTCTCTGAGTATCAACCAGGTCATAGACTGTCTGTCTCTGAGTATCAACCAGGACATAGACTGACTGTCTCTGAGTATCAACCAGGACATAGACTGACTGTCTCTGAGTATCAACCAGGACATAGACTGACTGTCTCTGAGTATCAACCAGGTCATAGACTGACTGTCTTTGAGTATCAACCAGGTCATAGACTGACTGTCTCTGAGTATCAACCAGGACATAGACTGACTGTCTCTGAGTATCAACCAAGACATAGACTGACTGTCTCTGTGTATCAACCACAACATAGACTGTCTGTCTCTGTGTATCAACCAGGTCATAGACTGTCTGTCTCTGAGTATCAACCAGGACATAAACTGTCTGTCTCTGAGTATCAACCAGGTCATAGACTGACTGGGTGAGACGAGGGTGAGTCTTGCATCTTGGCTGGTTGGTCAGAAGTGCTGAATACTGGTATTTTGGTATTTGAGACCCAGACAGGGCCAGACAGCAGCTGGGAGACCAATTTAGTTTTAACAGCATCGTCTCTATTTCCCCAATCTGGTGTCTTCATCAACTTCAGACTATAGAGTTAAGACAGATCCATGCCTGCTGCCTCCCAGCCGTTTCACCCCAGAGAGACTGTGACTGGGTAGGGCAGACTCCTCCTAGCCGTTTCACCCCAGAGAGATCGTGACTGGACAGGGCAGACTCCTCCCAGCCGTTACACCCCAGAGAGACTGTGACTGGATTGGGCAGACTCCTCCTAGCCGTTACACCCCAGAGAAACTGTGACTGGATCGGGCAGACTCCTCCTAGCCGTTTCACACCAGAGAGACTGTGACTGGACAGGGCAGACTCCTCCTAGCCATTACACCCCAGAGAGACTGTGACTGGACAGGGCAGACTCCTCCTTGCTAAATGTGGTAATCAAAATGGGAACCAATCTATTTAACCAGGGATCCTGTATTCAATTGTTACTGTTTTGCTCTAGTCCAGCTGGACTCATGGACGTGTGTGGCGAAACAGAATAGACGAGAGAAATAGTTGACATCACTCAATTTGTTCTATTAGGGATGTCAGGGTCAGGGGTCAGGGAGTGTTTGAACTGAGAGTGTTGTTGTATGGACCTCTGATCTCTCCAGGTCCTTCCCTGGTCCTCCCCTGGTCCTTCCCTGGTTCTCTCTGCAACAACCCTACTATCGCCTTCCACTGTGTACTGAGGTGCAGGGGAGCAGTCTCCTATTTCCTTGTCTCCCATTTCCTTGTCTCCTGTCTATTGTGGTGCTGGGGAGCAGTCTCCTATTTCCTTGTCTCCTGTCTATTGTGGTGCTGGGGAGCAGTCTCCTATTTCCTTGTCTCCTATTTCCTTGTCTCCTGTCTATTGTGGTGCTGGGGAGCAGTCTCCTATTTCCTTGTCTCCTGTCTATTGTGGTGCTGGGGAGCAGTCTCCTATTTCCTTGTCTCCTATTTCCTTGTCTCCTGTCTATTGGGGTGCTGGGGAGCAGTCTCCTATTTCCTTGTCTCCTATTTCCTTGTCTCCTGTCTATTGTGGTGCTGGGGAGCAGTCTCCTATTTCCTTGTCTCCTATTTCCTTGTCTCCTGTCTATTGTGGTGCTGGGGAGCAGTCTCCTATTTCCTTGTCTCCTGTCTATTGTGGTGCTGGGGAGCAGTCTCCTATTTCCTTGTCTCCTGTCTGTTGTGATGCTGGGGAGCAGTCTCCTATTTCCTTGTCTCCTATTTCCTTGTCTCCTGTCTGTTGTGATGCTGGGGAGCAGTCTCCTATTTCCTTGTCTCCTGTCTGTTGTGATGCTGGGGAGCAGTCTCCTATTTCCTTGTCTCCTGTCTGTTGTGATGCTGGGGAGCAGTCTCCTATTTCCTTGTCTCCTTGTCTCCTGTCTATTGTGGTGCTGGGGAGCAGTCTCCTATTTCCTTATTTCCTTGTCTCCTATTTCCTTGTCTCCTGTCTCCTGTTGTGGTGCTGGGGAGCAGTCTCCTATTTCCTTGTCTCCTATTTCCTTGTCTCCTATTTCCTTGTCTCCTATTTCCTTGTCTCCTATCTATTGTGGTGCTGGGGAGCAGTCTTCCTTGTCTCCTGTCTATTGTGATGCTGGGGAGCAGTCTCCTATTTCCTTTTGTCTCTACTTTATTTTAATGGAAAAGGTTCAGTGCTACATGATGTCATTACACACACACACACACACACACACACACACTCACATTTCACTTGTCTCACTACTATTGTGGTGCTGGGGACACACACATTTCACACACACATTTGGGCTTACTCCCTCTTTCTTTAGTCATGGTGAACGTTTCCTATTTCTTCTCCTATCTATTGTGGTGCTGGGGGCAGTCTTTGACTCTGATTTCCTATGCTGTCACACACAGAGCAAGGCAACATAATGAGAACAAGATGCAGTGTTCTACACACACACACACACACACGCACACGCACACGCACACGCACACGCACGCGCGCACACACGCGCACGCGCACGCGCGCGCAGCAATAGCCTGCTTCCTTTCACTATATGAAACAATAAGACCAGTTATGTATGACCTCACTAGAGACAGATCACATGACCCTGCTAAAAACAGATCACGTGACCTCACTAGAGACAGATCACATGACCCCGCTAGAGACAGATCACATGACCCCGCTAAAACAGATCACATGACCTCACTAGAGACAGATCACATGACCTCACTAGAGACAGATCACATGACCTCACTAGAGACAGATCACATGACCTCACTAGAGAGAGATCACATGTCCCCGCTAGAGACAGATCACATGACCCCGCTAAAAACAGATCACATTACCCCGCTAGAGACAGATCACGACCTGACCTCAATAAGACCAGTTATGTGACCTCACTAGAGACAGATCACATGACCCTGCTAAAAACAGATCACATGACCTCACTAAAGACAGATCACATGACCCCACTAGAGACAGATCACATGACCCCACTAAAACAGATCACATGACCTCACTAGAGACAGATCACATGACCCCGCTAGAGACAGATCACGTGACCCCGCTAAAAACAGATCACGTGACCCCGCTAGAGACAGATCACATGACCCCACTAGAGACAGTGACAGATCACGTGACCCCACTAGAGACAGACCCAGGTCACGTGACCCCACTAGAGACAGATCTAGATCACGTGACCCTACTAGAGACAGAGACAGAGACAGATCACGTGACCCCACTAGAGACAGATATAGATCACGTGACCCCACTAGAGACAGAGACAGATCACGTGACCCCACTAGAGACAGAGACAGATCACGTGACCCCACTAGAGACAGAGACAGGTCACGTGACCCCACTAGAGACAGGTCACGGGACCTGGCTGGAGACAGGTCACGTGACCCCACGAGAGGCAGAATATGTGACCCCACGAGAGACAGATCACGTGACCCCACGAGAGACAGATCACGTGACCCCACGAGAGACAGATCACCCATATCTGTTGGGTGAAATTCTACAGTGTGCATTGACAGCATTAAGATGTGTGGTCCGTTGCCATGCGAAAAGGGAAACCAGTGGAGAACAAGCAACATTGTAAATACAACCGAGAATTGATCTGCTTATTTATTCTCCCTTTCATACTTCAACTCCTTGCAGATTGTTACAACACTGTACATAGCAACTAATATAACATTTGAAATGTCTCTATTCTTTTCAGACGTTTGTGAGTGCAATGTTTCCTGTTAATTTCTCTTCATTTGGCAATGTAAGCATGTTTCCACATTGAATTGAGATCCAGCAGCAGCAATTCAATTCAGTTCAAAGGACTCCATTGTCATGGGAAACATGTGTTAACATTGTCAAAGCAAGTGAAATAGATAATAAACAAAAGTGAAATAAACAATAAAAAAATAACAGTAAACATTACACTCAAGTTTCAAAGGAATAGACACATTTCAAATGTCATATTTTGTCTACATACCGTGTTGTAACGATGTGCAAATGTTTAAAGTACAAAAGGGAAAATAAATAAACATAAATATGGGTTGTATTTACAATGGTGTTTGTTCTTCACTGGTTGCCCTTTTCTTGTGACAACAGGTCACAAATCTTGCTGCTGTGATGGCACACTGTGGAATTTCACCCAGTAGATATGGGAGTTGATCAAAATTGGATTTGGTTTTTTTCAACTTCTTTGTGGATCTGTGTAATCTGAGGGAAATATGTCTCTCTAATATGGTCATACATTGGGCAGGAGGTTAGGAAATGCAGCTCAGTTTCCACCTCATTTTGTGGGCAGTGAGCACATAGCCTGTCTTCTCTTGAGAGCCATGTCTGCCTACGGCGGTCTTTCTCAATAGCAAGGCTATGCTCACTGAATCTGTACATAGTCAAAGATTTCCTTCATTTTGGGTCAGTCACAGTGGTCAGGTATTCTGCCACTGGGCACTCTCTGTTTAGGGTCAGTCACAGTGGTCAGGTATTTGCCACTGTGTACTCTCTGTTTAGGGTCAGTCACAGTGGTCAGGTATTCTGCCAGTGTGTACTCTCTGTTTAGGGCCAAAGAGCATGGTGGTTATGATGTCGTTTAGGACCTTGCGTGTGGCTGAGGTGCACCCATGACCAGCTTTGAAACCAGATTGCATAGCGGAGAAGGTACGGTGGGATTCAAAATGGTCGGTGATCTGTTTGTTAACTTGGCTTTCGAAGACCTTAGAAATACAGGGAGGATAGATATAGGTCTGTAGCAGTTTGGGTCTAGAGTGTCTCTCCCTTTGAAGAGGGGGATGACCGCAGAAGGTTTCCAATCGTTGGGAATCTCAAACGATACGAAAGAGAGGTTGAACAGGCTAGTAATAGGGGTTGCAACAATTGCGCCGGACAATTTTAGAAAGACGGGGTCCAGATTGTCTAGCTCAGCTGATTTGTATGGGTCCATATTTTGTAGCTCTTTCAGAAAATCAGCCTTCTGGATTTGAGTGAAGGAGAAATGGGGAGGCTTGAGCAAGTTGCTGTGGGTGGTGCAGGGCTGTAGACCGGGGTAGGGGTAGCCAGGTGGAAAGCATGGCCAGCCGTAGAAAAATGCTTGTTGAAATTCTCGATTATCTTAGATTTATTGGTGGTGACAGTGTTTCCTATCCTCAGTGCAGTGGGCAGCTGGGAGGAGGTGCTCTTATTCTTCATGGACTTTACAATGTCCCAGAACTTTTGGGGTTTGTGCTACAGGATGCAAATTTCTGTTTGAAAAGCTAGCCTTTACTTTCCTAACTGCCTGTGTATATTGGTTCCAAGCTTCCCTGAACAGCTGCATATCACGGGGGCTATTCAATGCTAATGCAGTACTTCACAGGATGTTTTTGTCTTGGTTAAGGGCAGTCAAGTCTGGAGAGAACCAAGGGCTATATCTGTTCCTGGCTCTAAATTTGTGAATGGGGCATGCTTATTTAAGATGGTGAGGAAAGCAGTTTTATCTTTCCAGGATACCCAGGCCAGGTCAATTAGAAAGGCCTGCTTGCTGAAGTGTTTTAAGGAGCGTTTGACAGTGATGAGTGGAGGTCCTTTGACCACAGACCCATTACGGATGCAGGCAATGAGGCAGTGATCGCTGAGATCCTGGTTGAAGACAGCAGACGTGTATTTAGAGGGCAGGTTGGTCAGGATGATATCTATGAGGGTGCCCGAATTCACCGATTTGGGATTGTATTTAGGGTTGTACCTGGTAGGTTCCATGATAATTTGGGTGAGATTGAGGGCATCTATCTTTGATTGTAGGAAGGTGGTGGTGTTAAGCATATCCCAGTTTAGGTCACCTAACAGTACAAACTCTGAAGATAGAAGGGGGGCAATTAATTCACATATGGTGTCCAGGGCACATCTGGGGGCTGAAGGGGGTCTATAACAAGCGGCAACAGTGAGAGACTTATTTCAGGAAAGGTGGATTTTTAAAACTTCTTATGACTGGTGGCAGTATTGAGTAGCTTGGATGAAGAAGGTGCCCAGAGGTGCCCAGAGTAAACTGCCTGCTCCTCAGTCCCAGTTGCTAATATATTCATATTATTAGTATATTTGGATAGAAAACGCTCAGAAGTTTCTAAAACTGTTTGAATGATGTCTATGAGTATAACAGAACTCATATGGCAGGCAAAAACCTGAGAAAAAAATCATACCAGGAAGTGGGAAATCTGAGGCTTGTAGTTTTCAACTCATCCCCTATTGAAGATAGAGTGGGATATTGGTCATCTTGCACTTCTTAAGGCTTCCACTAGATGTCAACAGTCTTTACAACCTTGTTTGATGCTTCTACTGTGAAGGGTGGCTGATTGAGAGGGGAATGAATCAGAGGTCTGCCAGCAGCCACGAGCTGGTCACGCACATTCACATGAGGTAGCTCCCGTTCCATTGCTTTTCTGAAGACAAAGGAATTCTCCAGTTGGAACATTATTGACGATGTTTAAACATCCGAAAGATTGATTCTATACACGTTTGACATGTTTCTACGGTAACAGAACTTTTCGACTATCCCGTTAGCGGGATCTCATCTCTAAGAAGTAGAAGCTTGAACTGTTTGGGCAGAGACAGTATGACAGCCTGCAGAGTTCTATCTCTGTAGTAGAGTGCAACTCCACCCCCTTTGGCAGTTCTATCGTGGCGAAAAATGTTATAGTTGGGGAAGGAAATTTCAGAATTTTTGATGGCCTTCCTCTGCCAGGATTCAGACCCGGCTAGAACATAAAGTACAATGGGTTTCATAACTAATTCAAGTATTTTTATCCAGATCCTAATTGGTATGTCACATTTCATGTTCCTTTTGATGGCATAGCAGGCCCTTCTGGCTTTGTCTCTCAGATAGTTCTCAGATAGTTCACAGATTTGTGGAAGTTACCTGTGGCGCTCATGTTTTGGCCAAGGTATGTACAGTTGTTTGTGTGCTCTAGGGCAACGGTGTCTAGATGGAATTTGTAGTCCTGGCAACTGGACCTTTTTTTGGAACACCAATATTTTTGTCTTACTGAGATTTACAGTCAGGGCCCAGGTCTGTCAGGATCTGTGCAGAAGATCTAGATGCTGCTGTAGGCCCTCCTTGGTTGGTGTCAGAAGCACCAGATCATCAGCAGACATAAGCACTAGATCCATTCCATTGCCTAGTTACTTTACCGTGCCCTTTACATTCTAGTCACTTTAGCTTTACATTCTAGTTACTTTACCCTGCCCTTACATTCTAGTTACTTTACCTTTACATTCTAGTTACTTTAGCTTTACATTCTAGTCACTTTAGCTTTACATTCTAGTTCATTTACCTTTACATTCTAGTCATTTACCAGATGCTTTTATTCACAGCAATTTACAGGACCAATTAGTAGAGTTAATTGCCTTGCTCAAAGGTACATGTATTTTTTTTTCCATGTGGTCAGCTCAGGGATTCAAAACAGCAACCTTTTGGTTACTGGCCGTACGCTCTTACCCACTAAGCTACCTGCCACCCTGTACATCACTTCCTCAAATACCTCGTACCCCTCATCATTGATATGGTACTGATACTCTCTGATTGATTACTAAAGCACAATTTCTGTCTAGTACTTTTCTCTTAGCTTCTAGGAAAAGGGTGAACTAAACCATCACTAATGTGTAAGGTTAGGATTGTGGGATGGGAAGCTGATCCTAGATCTGTACCTACTAGACTACCTACAGTTAGTGAAAACTTCACCCCGGAGCTTGTTTCATCAGGCTGCATGGGTTGACTACTACATAATGTGGACATTGCTGCCCTCTATTGGTTAAATAATGCAGGTACAAGACATAGCTGTGACTCGCAGGTCTGGTCTGGTGACATTAATACATCTGAGAGACTCAATCAGTATAGTTCTTTATTTTGGTTTTTAGTTGTTGTTAAAGTCAAATATTGTGGATGACAACATGTTTTTCAAATCCAATCTAAAATAAAATAAATAAAATATCCTTTCAGACTGCGTACAGCCTGCAGGCTGAAAGATTGTTCACATAGTGGGCTCAGGAATTCTAACCAACGACCTTACGGTCACTGGCCCAACACTCTTAACCACTAGGCCGATCTGCTGCCCCAATGTGCCCTTGAGCAAGCCACTTAACACCAATTGCTCATGTATGTCGCTCTAGGTAAGAGCGTCTGCTAAATTACTTAAAATGTAAACACACAGCTGTTAAATATTACAGAATTTGTATTTATTTTTTATTGTCATTACAGTACAGAAACATAACTGGTATAAAAAAAAATACTTCAGAGATGTTTTTAAAATGTGCCATAAAAGGTCAAAAGGAGTTAGAATCGTCGTCTCTGAAACAGAGGGGCATTTGGTACCTTCACATCTTCACATTCCTTCCGGCAGGAAGAGACAAAACTCTTCTGTCTTTCCCCCCGCTCTGATTCGCTCTTTTTTTCTCTAATTCATCGTTCACACCTCTCTCTTTGGATATTTCTCCTTAGCCAATCGGTGACGTCGGTGACGTCAGTGCTGTAACTTTGCCTAACATTGTAGCCATTATTATGGCCCCATTAGGTGATTACATAAGGTTAGGATTCTGTATGAGCCACGTGTGTAAATTGGGACGTGTACATGCGTCTGTATGAGAGCGCACTTGCGTGTTTGTTTGTGTGTGTGTGTGTGTGTGTGTTTGTGTGTGTGTGTGTGTAGCAATGCTCTTTGGCCTTGTTCAATGGTCTGTAACCTCTCTCTGGCACTGTTGAAGTTACACAAGTCACTAGATTGGTCTGTAACAGCTCTCTGGCCCCGTTCAGCGTACCAGAGTCACTAGAGTGGTCTATATCAGCTCTCTGGCCCTGTTCAGGTTACCAGAGTCACTAGAGTGGACTAGAGTGGTCTGTAACAGCTCTCTGGTCCTGTTCAGGTTACCAGAGTCACTAGAGTGGTCTGTATCAGCTCTCTGGCCCTGTTCAGGTTACCAGAGTCACTAGAGTGGTCAGTAACAGGTCTCTGGCCCTGTTCAGGTTACCAGAGTCACTAGAGTGGTCTGTAACCTCTCTACGGCCCTGTTCAGGTTACCAGAGTCACTAGAGTGTTCTGTAACCTCTCTACGGCCCTGTTCAGGTTACCAGAGTCACTAGAGTAGTCTGTAACCTCTCTACGGCCCTGTTCAGGTCACCAGAGTCACTAGAGTAGTCTGTAACCTCTCTACGGCCCTGTTCAGGTTACCAGAGTCACTAGAGTGGTCAGTAACAGGTCTCTGGCCCTGTTCAGGTTACTAGAGTCACTAGAGTGGTCTGTAACCTCTCTACGGCCATGTTCAAGTTACCAGAGTCACTAGAGTGGTCTGTAACCTCTCTACGGCCCTGTTCAGGTTACCAGAGACACTAGAATGGTCAGTAACAGGTCTCGAACCATGTTCAGGTTACCAGAGTCACTAGAATGGTCAGTAACAGGTCTCGAGCCCTGTTCAGGTTACCAGAGTCACTAGAATGGTCAGTAACAGGTCTCGAACCATGTTCAGGTTACCAGAGTCACTAGAATGGTCAGTAACAGGTCTCGAGCCCTGTTCAGGTTACCAGAGTCACTAGAATGGTCAGTAACAGGTCTCGAACCATGTTCAGGTTACC
This sequence comes from Oncorhynchus tshawytscha, assembly GCF_018296145.1. Lineage (NCBI taxonomy): Eukaryota > Metazoa > Chordata > Actinopteri > Salmoniformes > Salmonidae > Oncorhynchus > Oncorhynchus tshawytscha. The sequence goes on from NC_056454.1 coordinate 49,761,224, forward strand.
AGAGTCACTAGATTGGTCAGTAACAGGTCTCTGGCCATGTTCAAGTTACCAGAGTCACTAGAATGGTCAGTAACAGGTCTCGAACCATGTTCAGGTTACCAGAGTCACTAGAGTAGTCTGTAACCTCTCTACGGCCCTGTTCAAGTTACCAGAGTCACTAGAGTAGTCTGTAACCTCTCTACGGTCCTGTTCAGGTTACCAGAGTCACTAGAGTGGTCTGTAACCTCTCTACGGCCATGTTCAGGTTACCAGAGTCACTAGAGTGGTCTGTAACCTCTCTACGGCCCTGTTCAGGTTACCAGAGTCATTAGAATGGTCTGTAACAGGTCTCGAACCCTGTTCAGGTTACCAGAGTCACTAGAATGGTCAGTAACAGGTCTCGAGCCATGTTCAGGTTACCAGAGTCACTAGAATGGTCAGTAACAGGTCTCGAGCCCTGTTCAGGTTACCAGAGTCACTAGAATGGTCAGTAACAGGTCTCGAACCATGTTCAGGTTACCAGAGTCACTAGAATGGTCAGTAACAGGTCTCAAACCATGTTCAGGTTACCAGAGTCACTAGAATGGTCAGTAACAGGTCTCAAGCCCTGTTCAGGTTATCAGAGTCACTAGAATGGTCAGTAACAGGTCTCTGGCCATGTTCAGGTTACCAGAGTCACTAGAATGGTCAGTAACAGGTCTCTGACCCTGTTCAGGTTACTAGAGTCACTAGAATGGTCAGTGACAGGTCTCTGGCCATGTTCAAGTTACCAGAGTCACTAGAATGGTCAGTAACAGGTCTCTGGCCATGTTCAAGCTACCAGAGTCACTAGAGTGTTCTGTAACCTCTCTACGGCCCTGTTCAGGTTACTAGAGTCACTAGAGTGGTCTGTAAACTCTCTACGGCCCTGTTCAGGTTACCAGAGTCACTAGAGTGGTCTGTAACCTCTCTACGGCCCTGTTCAGGTTACCAGAGTCACTAGAGTGGTCTGTAACCTCTCTACGGCCCTGTTCAGGTTACCAGAGTCACTAGAGTGGTCTGTAACAGCTCTCTGGCCATGTTCAGGTTACCAGAGTCACTCAGGGTTGTTCTGTGTTCACCGTCACAAGAGCCTTTTTCTGGAAACCTATAGAGACACAAGCACCAGTACACATACTGTACTTCCAAACCCTCACCCTCATCACCCTTCAAGACTGATTCAGACTGTTCTAGCCTAAAATCTATTGACTTGTGTATCATGTGGTTACCAATACCAATAGAAAAAATGGATCACAAATATTTTTAGAGCAAATCCACATGTTGATGCAGACAAGATCAGCTAAAGAGAAAAAAGCCCCCCAATCCCTTAAAATACCACTCTAAACTCCAGGAATACCAATAGAAAAAATGCTGTGGGGAACTATGAGCAGGGAACAGGATGGATCACAAATATTTTTAGAGCAAATGCCACATGTTGATGCAGACAAGATCAGCTAAACAGGATGCTGTGGGGAAAAACAGGATGCCCCCAATGCTTAAAATACCACTCTAAACTCCAGGAACTGATTGGGAACAGGATGCTAAGACTGTCATGGCTGTGGGGAACACCAGCACCAGGATGCTGTGGGGAACATGCTAACATGCTTTCAGCTGCAGTGCTGTTTTTGAGCGGGGAACAGGATGCTGTGGGGAACGATGAGCTGGGAGCTCTGAGCAGGGAACAGGATGCTGTGGGGAACAGGATGCTGTGGGGAACGATGAGCGGGGAACAGGATGCTGTGGGGAGCAGGAAACAGGATGCTGTGGGGAACGATGAGCGGGGAACAGGATGCTGTGGGGAACGATGGGAGCTGTGGGGAACGAACAGGATGCTGTGGGGAACGATGAGCAGGGAACAGGATGCTGTGGGGAACAATGAGCGGGGAACAGGATGCTGTGGGGAACAATGAGTGGGGAACAGGATGCTGTGGGGAACGATGAGCGGGGAACAGGATGCTGTGGGGAACGATGAGTGGGATTTCACACTGCCCAACTCTGCTCACATATTGTGATCTACAGTAGACAATTTATTGATGGAGAGAGCTGACTGCATTACAAGGAGAGTGATACAGACCAGTATTTTTTAAAATCTTAATTAAAGCTTCTCAACATAGTTATATCAAATCAAATCAAATATATTGGTCACATATGTGTTTAGCAGATGTTTTGCGGTTGTAGCGAAATGCTTGTGTTTCTAGCTCCAACAGTGCAGTAATATCTAACAAGTAATATCTAACAATTTCACAACATATACCCAATACACACAAATCTGGAATGAAATTAAGAATATATAAATAAATGGATGAGCAATGTCAGAGTGGCATAGACTAAGTTACAGTAGAAGAGAATACAGTATATACATATGAGATGAGTAATGCAAAACATGTAAACATTATTAAAGTGGCCAGTGATTTCAAGTCTATGTATATAGGGCAGCAGCCTCTAATGTGCTAGTGATGGCTATTTAAAAGTCTGATGGCCTTGAGATAGAAGCTGTTTTTCAGTCTCTCGATCCCCGCTTTGATGCACCTGTACTGACCTCGCATTCTGGATTATAGCGGGGTGAACAGACAGTGGCTCGGGTGGTTAGGGTCCTTGATGATCCTTTTTGGCCTTCCTGTGACATCGGGAGCTGTAGGTGTCCTGGAGGGCAGGTAGTTTGCCCCTGGTGATGCGTTGTGCAGACCGCACCACCCTCTGGAGAGCCTTAAGGCTGTGGGTGGAGCAGTTGCCGTACCAGGCAGTGAAACAGCCCGGCAGAATGCTCTCAATTGTGCATCTGTAAAGTTTGTGAGGGTTTTAGGTGCCAAGTCAAATTTCTTCAGCCTCCTGAGTTTGAAGAGGTGCTGTTGTGTCTTCTTCACTAAACTGTCTGTGTGAGTGGACCATTTGTTTGTCAGTGATGTTTACGCTGAGGAACTTGAAGCTTTCCACCTTCTCCACTGCAGTCCTGTCTATGTGAATAGGGGCATGCTGTTTACTGGAGTCCACGATCATCTCCTTTGTTGTGTTGATGTTGAGTGAGAGGTTATTTTTCTGGCACCACACTCCCAGAGCCCTCTCCACACTCCCAGAGCCCTCAGTGTGCGGTCAATCACGGTTTACAACATTTCTAAATCCTCCTACCCATCGTCACTTCCTGTTGTATGCGGAATGAAGAAGAGCTCGGTTTTGTTTGTTTGGAATGTTTGTTGTTTAAAGGTATATTGGAAAGTTCTTGGTAGCTACTAGCTTCTTATGTTGGATCCTGCGATGCAGATGGCATAATTTGCAGGGACTACTTGTATCTTTCCAGTGATCCTGCCGACCAAGGACAGATCTGAGGAGCTATTTGGCGTCGCAGCTAACCTAGCTGCTAGCTAGCTGGACATCAAGCTAGTGAGGTGATCTTGAATGCAGCCCGCAACGCGGTTAGTCATTGTGGCTGGGACCACGGATTGTCCTGGGTTTGTGGCTGTCTAGATCCCTGCTGTTTGCTGTTGTCAATTTTCCACGTGAACCTCCCTGTCTGGAACAGCGAGGAGTAACAGCCTAACATATGTTGCCATGACAAAGACCAAAGACGGTGGGAGTACCGTCCCAGGTGACAGGCCCATAGTGGCGATAGTGGTCAAGTTCCTGAGGTTCAAAGAAAAGGTAGCTGTTCTGGAAAGAGCCAAGAACTTGAGAGGAACATATACCTTCTTCAATGAGGACTATCCTGAAGCTGTGCGCCAGAAGAGGAAAGAACTGATCCCAGCCATGAAAGCTGCCAGAGCGTGGGGGGGACATTGCGTACATCCGCTACAACAGACTAATTGTCCACCCTCCCTCCCAGAAGCCTGGAAGGGATGAGCGAGCCAAGCCTATGGGTTCGTAGACTCAACCCCACAGCACACACACACACACACACACACCAATTGATTAATAATTAGGGCTAGGTACCTTTATTCTCAATTTCTGCCTGAATGATGTGCCCAAAGTAACCTGCTTGTTGCTCAGGCCCTGAAGCCAGGATATGCATATAATTGCGTACCATTGGAAAGAAAACACATTGAAGTTTGTAGAAATGTTAAAATAATGTAGGAGAATATAACACAATAGATATGGTAGGAGAAAATCCAAAGAAAAACCAACCAGGGTTTTTGTTTTTGGCTCCCATCATGCAATTCCTATGGCTTCCACAGGGTGTCAGCAGTCTATGTTCAAGGTTTCAGGCTTGTAACTTCCAAAACAAATAAGAAATATCAGTTTTAGTAGAGGGACACAGTCTTGGAAATTCGTGTTTGCGCGCGAATTCAACTCCATCTTTCATCGAATCAGATGGCTTATTCATCACAAAACCATTTGATGTTGAAAATGATTTTAATTATTATTTCATTGGCAGAGTGGCTTAGGCAGGAAATGCCCATGACAAACAGTGAGCATTTGTATTCATGCATAAAAAAAACTAATAATTAAAGAAAAGCAGTGCAAGCTTGAATGTTGTAAAGTTAGTGTGGGAGAATGATTGTTAACGATCAATAACGACAGCGTAAACATTCAAGCTTGCACTGACAAACAAATGGTCCACTCACACAGACAGTTTAGTGAAGAAGACACAACAGCACCTCTTCAAACTCAGGAGGCTGAAGAAATTTGACTTGGCACCTAAAACCCGACAAACTTCCTGGCATTGATAACTTAGATGGAAAGCTACTGAGGATGGTGGCTGACTCTATAGCCACTCCTATCTGTCATATTTTTAATCTGAGCCTAGAGGAAAGCCTATGTCCTCAGGCCTGGGGGGAAGCCAAAGTCATTCCGCTACCCATGAGTGGTAAAGCGGCCTTTACTGGTTCTAACAGCAGACCAATCAGCTTGCTGCCAGCTCTTAGCAAACTGTAGGAAAAAATGGTGTTTGACCAAATACAATGCTATTTCTCTGTAAGCAAATGACAAACAGACTTTCAGCATGCTTATAGAAAAGGGCACTCATCATGTACTGCATTGACACAATTGACTGATAATTGGTTGAAAGAAATCTCAAAGTCTTTGATATTATTGACCATAACCTTTGATATCATTGACCATTGACCAACCTGTTGTTGAAAACACTTTAGTGCTATGGCTTTTCAACCTCTGCCATATCGTGGATTCAGAGATATCTATCTAATAGAACTCAAAGGGTTTTCTTTAATGGAATCGTCTCAAATGTCAAACATGTAAAGTGTGGTGAACCGCAGGGCAGCTCTCTAGGCCCTCTACTCTTTTCTATTTTTACCAATGACCTGCCACTTGCATTAAACAAAGCATGTGTGTCCATGTATGCTGAGGATTCAACCATATACTCATCAGCAACCACAGCTAATGAAGTCACTGAAACCCTTAACAAAGAGATGCAGTCTGTTTTGGAATGGGTGGCCAGTAATAAACTGGTCCTGAACAAATAATACAAATAGTTCTGCAGGCTCTAGTTTTGTCTAATCTTGATTATTGTCCAGTTGTGTGGTCCAGTGCTGCAAGGAAACACCTAGTTAAGCTGCAGCTGGCCCAGAACAGAGCGGCATGTCTTGCTCTTCATTGTAATCAGAGGGCTGATATTAATACTATGCATGCCAGTCTCTCTTGGCTAAGAGTTGAGGAGAGAGAGAGCATACAGTATTATATAGAGCCCTTATTGCATGGAACTTCCTACCATCTCATATTGCACCTCACAACACCTCACAGCACCTCTCTCCTATTTAACCTAGATAGTTTGTGTGTATGTATTGATATGTAGGCTACGTGTAGGTCTGTATTTGAGCTGTTCTTGTCTATTGATGTTCTGTATTATGTCATTCTGTATTATGTTTCATGTTCTATGTGGACCCCAGGAAGAGTAGCTGCTGCTTTTGCAACAGCTAATGGGGATCCTAATAAAATACCAAATACCCCCTCTCTGTAGGTAGTCTCGTCATTGTTGGTAATCAAGTCTACTACTGTCGTATTGTCTGAAAACTTGATGATTGAGTTGGAAGCGTGCTTGGCCACGCAGTCATGGGTGAACAGGGAGTACAGGAGTGGGCTGAGCATACACCCTTGTGGGGCCCCAGTGTTGAGGATCAGCGAAGTGGAGGTGTTGTTTCCTACCTTCACCACCTGGGGGCGGCCCGTCAGGAAGTCCAGGACCCAGTTTCTATTTTGCAACATTTTCTAAAAACTTGTTCTCACTTTGTCATTATGGGGTAGCATGTGTGGATGGGTGAGACTTTTTAAAATATTAAATCCATTTTGAATGCAGGCTGTAACACAACAAAATGTGGAATACGTCAAGGGGTATGAACACTTTCTGAAGGCACTGTAAATTAATATGCGCAATTTAATCATGTATGTCAAATATGTAATTTGACATTATGTTAAATGCACTGTGTGGGAGTATCCCTAAACTTGCCAACATACAAACAGAGCTGTGAATGGATCAGTGGTTCACCAATCAGGGTCTTGATGGGCTGGGCAACAGTAACAATGGTTGACCAATCAGGGCATTGATGGGTTGGGCATCAGTAACAAGATGTGATGTATAATGAAACATTTGATTTGGATAATGTTCATTTGAAATGTGATTTCCGCATTTTAACCCTATGAATCAGCTCAGGAACAGAATAACAGATTTGTATCTTTTTACCTTTGATTTACCTTTGATCCAGTGACGTTTTGGGTACTGGCCCAGCCAATCAGAAGGAGTTTCGCAACGCTCCTACCCTCAAGGTTACCTGCCGCCCCTAATGCCCTCTGCCCTCCTCCACTCTAATCTATGGATTTCACATGACTGGGCAGGGGAGCAGCCATGGGTGGGCATTGGAGGGCATAGGCCCACCCACTTGGCAGATAGGCCCAGCCAATCAAAAGGAGTTTTTCCCCCGAAAAAGGGCTTTATTACAGACAGAAATACTGGACACTCAAACATTAGGGTAACATTACAAAAACTTTCTTTCTCTGTAGAATTGTTAACTGGGAGGTTAGGGGTTAGGGTTTAAGGTATGGATGTCCCAAGGATCCCGGATAGCACTGACAGTTCTCCTACATCCAGCCAACGTGTGAAGACGCCCCTTTTGTAGGAGCACTCTCCGTCATCACATACTGTACATCCATGATAAGACCTTCAGCAATGGGACACTGCCGAGCTCAGCTACTGATACCATGGTGTCCTGGCTTTTCTCAAACTCGGTCCTCGGGACCCCAAGGGTCCACACAGCTGATACAAATAATCTACTAATTGTCAAGCTGTGTAGTGTTAGGGGGCAAAAAAAAAAAAAAACGTGCCGCCCTTGGGTTCTCGAGGACCGAGTTTGAGAAACGCTGGTGTAGACCATGGCTCTTCCACAAATAGTCTCTTCTCGAATCCTTGTGTCCTCTCTCTCCTCACATCCTTCTCAAAAAGGGTCTGAGGTCTCTTCTTCTAATGCATTTTGAGAAGGAAGTCAAGGACATAAAGAATTGAGAAGAGATTAATTAAGGAAGTGCCCTGGAGACCGAACTCTCAGGTCTCATCATCCAAAATGAAGTTGTGAGTAAAATATCTAGTACCTAGTTCAACCACCAGGGGACAGTGTTCTTCCACACAAAACACCAGAGCTCCTCTCCATCCCTGTAACACTGAGAAAGTAAATCAAGAATGTAGGACATTTCTGTTTTGTTTGTGGTTTTTTTTCTTCTTTCTTCTCCTTTGTGATTGGTTGGAAGTCATTCAAAAAAATGTCAAGCGGGCGGTGGATGTCTGTGATGTGGTGCCTTATCTCTGTGCATGTGTTTAGGTTCAGTCTTGTGGCGCCTGGCCCAGTCCAGTTCTGCTGGGATCAACACAAACACACACGCACAGTGTCCCGGCCACAGCTCCGGGCCTGGCTACAGTTCAGCTCTCCGCTCCATTACACCCTTTACGGAGAGAAATGACATCTACTCCAGCCACATCTGAATCCCTTTAAGAAATGACATCTACTCCAGCCACATCTGAATCCCTTTAAGATAAACGCTAGATTACATTAGCCACCATTTAGATGGGGAGGGGAGGAGGGGGGGGGTGAAAAGGATCTTGGCAGTGGAGTGAAACTGTAGGAGAGGAAAAAGGTTTTCCTGGAATAAAAATAAATGATTAATTGTGGCTTTTTCCCCTGGTCCGTACTGTGGAAATGCCTCATCTGTAGATCTATGAACTGTGGTGACTTCATTTGTATGTGAGTGACCATTACTCAGATCAGATGTGGGTTCTCATGGGAATGGAGATCTAGAGATCCCTCCTTTTACCGTGGCAAGAAAAAAAGTATTTGAATCCCTTTTGGATTTACGTGGATTTCTGCATCTATTGGTCATAACATTTGATCTGATCTTCATCTAGGTCACAACAACAGACAACACGGTCTGCTTAAACTAATAACACACAAACAATTATATGTTTTCATGTCTTTATTGAACACACCGTGTAAACATTCACAGTGCAGGGTGGGAAAAGTATGTGAACCCCTGGATTTAAAAACTGGTTGACCCTCCTTTGGCAGCAAAAACCTCCAACCAAACGTTTTCTGTAGTTGTGGATCAGACCTGCACGACGGTCAGGAGGAATTTTGGACCCTTCCTCTTTACAAAACTGTTTCAGTTCAGCAGTATTCTAAAGATGTCTGGTGTGAACCGCTCTCTTGAGGTCATGCCACAGCATCTCAATCGGGTTGAGGTCAGGACTCTGACTGGGCCACTCCAGAAGGCGTATTGTCTTCTGTTGTTGATTTACTTCTGTGTTTTGGGTTGTTGTCCTGTTGCATCACCAAACTTCTGTTGAGCTTCAATTGGCGGACAGATACATTATCCTGTAAAATGTCTTGATAAACTTGGGAAATCATTTTTCTGTCGATGATAGCAAGCTGTCCAGGCACCGAGGCAGCAAAGCAGCTTCAAACCATGATGCTCCCTCCACCATACTTTACAGTTGGGATGAGGTTTTGATGTTGGTGTGCTGTGCCTTTTTTTCTCCACACATAGTGTTGTGTGTTCCTTCCAAACAACTCAACTTTAGTTTAATCTGTCCTCAGACCTCCAGAGCCTCTCTCTCCAGAACCTCAAGAACCTCTCTCCAGAACCTCTCTCTCCAGAACCTCAAGAACCTCTCTCCAGAACCTCTCTCTCCAGAACTTCCAGAATCTCTCTCTCTAGAACCTCCAGACCGTTTCTCTCCAGAACCTCTCTCTCCAGAGCCTTTCTCTCCAGAACCTCTCTCTCCAGAACCTCCAGAACCTTTCTCTCCAGAACCTCTCTCTACAGAACCTCCGGAACCTTTCTCTCCAGAACCTCTCTCTCCAGAACCTCTCTCTCCAGAACCTCCAGAATCTCTCTCTCTAGAATCCCCAGACCCTTTCTCTCCAGAACCTCTCTCTCCAGAGCCTTTCTCTCCAGAACCTCTCTCTCCAGAACCTCCAGAGCCTTTCTCTCCAGAACCTCCAGAACCTTTCTCTCCAGAACCTCTCTCTCCAGAACCTCCAGAACCTTTCTCTCCAGAACCTCTCTCTACAGAACCTCCGGAACCTTTCTCTCCAGAACCTCTCTCTCCAGAACCTCTCTCTCCAGAACCTCCAGAATCTTTCTCTCCAGAACCTCTCTCTCCAGAACCTTTCTCTCCAGAACCTCTCTCTCCAGAACCTCTCTCTCCAGAGGTTATTTGGGATTCATTTGAAATGTGATTTCCGCATTTTAACCCTCTGAATCAGAGAGGTGCAGGGGGGCTGCCTTAATCGAAATTCACAACATCAGAATAACAGATTTTTATATTTTTACCTTTGATCCAGTGACGTTTTGGGTACTGGCGCAGAACCTCCACAACCTTTCTCTCCAGAACCTCTCTCTCCAGAACCTCCAGAACCTTTCTCTCCAGAACCTCTCTCTCCAGAATCTCCAGAACATTTCTCTCCAGAACCTCTCTCTCCAGAACCTCCAGAACCTTTCTCTCCAGATCCTCTCTCTCCAGAATCTCCAGAACCTTTCTCTCCAGAACCTTTCTCTCCAGAATCTCCAGAACCTTTCTCTCCAGAACCTCTCTCCAGAACCTCCGGAATCTCTGATCTAAAAAGCTTTTTCATACTTGATTGTTACGATCCGATATGTTTCATTGCTCCACACTGCAGCTCGTGAATCGCTAAATGAGGCCATTTCTCTCACTGCCCGCTGATGGGTCTAAGCATGTTTCTGCCCTGAATGGCACCCTACTCACTTTATAGTGCACTACATAGGGTTAACCCATAGGGCTCTGGTCTAAAGTAGTGCACTACATAGGGTTAACCCATAGGGCTCTGGTCTAAAGTAGTGCACTACATAGGGTTAACCCATAGGGCTCTGGTCTAAAGTAGTGCACTACATAGGGTTAACCCATAAGGCTCTGGTCTAAAGTAGTGCACTACATAGGGAAATGGGGTGACATGTGACATGATCTGTACACTGCAGGACTGATGTGTCTGTAGCTGTTGCTATAGAAGAGGCTTGGACTTGAGACAAAGCTGAGTGTGCCTATATACACACACACACGCACACACACACACACACACACACACACACACACACACACACACACACACACACACACACACACACACACACACACACACACACACACCCTCTACCTGCCTGCCCCCCCGGAGACAGCCCTGATTGGCACAGTAAGAATCGGGTTGAAAATAAATAACCCCTGCCTGCCTGCTTCTCAAAGTTACACATTGATTAAAATACAAACGCAGTGATTGCATAAAGCCATTTACAGAGAGCCTACAGAAGAACAGACAGTAGGGGGTTGGGGTTGGCATGTTGGTATTTGTTGGGATGACCCATGAGCAGGGAGGCAGCTCTGCAAAGCAGTCACTAGCTGGCACAGTCACAAAACCATACAAGTCTGATTATAAACCTAACCTTAATCATGCATACACGCATACACACACTATACTACCTCAATTGGGCCAACCAACCAGTGCCCCCCGCACAGTGGCTAACCGGGCTATCTGCATTGTGTCCCACCACCCACCAACCCCTCTTTTACGCTGCTGCTGCTCTCTGTTCATCATATATGCATAGTCACTTTAACCATGTCTACATGTACATACTACCTCAATCAGCCTGACTAACCAGTGTCTGTATGTAGCCTCTCTACTGTATATAGCCTCTCTACTGTATATAGCCTCTCTACTGTATATAGCCTCTACTGTATATAGCCTCTACTGTATATAGCGTCTACTGTATATAGCCTCTCTACTGTATATAGCCTCTACTGTATATAGCCTCTCTACTGTATATAGCCTCTACTGGATATAGCCTCTCTACTGTATATAGCCTCACTACTGTATATAGCCTCTCTACTGAATATAGCCCATCTACTGTATATAGCCCCTCTACTGTATATAGCCTCTCTACTGTATGTAGTATGTCTACTGTATGTAGTCTGTCTACTGTATATAGCCTCCCTACTGTATATAGCCTCTACTGTATATAACTTCACTACTGTATATAGCCTCTCTACTGTATATAGCCTCTACTGTATAGAGCCCCTCTACTGTATAGAGCCCCTCTACTGTATATAGCCTCCCTACTGTATATAGCCTCTACTGTATAGAGCCTCTCTACTGTATATAGCCTCTACTGTATATAGACTCTACTGTATATAGCCTCTACTGTATATAGCCTCTCTACTGTATATAGCCCCTCTACTGTATATAGCCTCTCTACAGTATATAGACACTCTAATGTATATCGCCTCTCCACAGTATATAGCCTCACTACTGTATATACCCTCTCTACAGTATATAGCCTCTATTGTATATAGCCTCACTACTGTATATAGCCTCACTACAGTATATAGCCTCTATTGTATATAGCCTCACTACTCTATAGAGCCTCTCTACTGTTATAACCTCTCTACTGTATGTAGCCTCACTACTGTATATACCCTCTCTACTGTATATAACCTCTACTGTATATATCCTCTACTGTATATAGCCTCTCTACTGTATAGAGCCTCTACTGTATATAGCCTCTACTGTATATAGCCTCTCTACTGTATATAGCCTCTCTACTGTATATAGCCTCTCTACTGTATATAGCCTCTCTACTGTATATAGCCTCTACTGTATATAGCCTCACTACTGTATATAGCCTCTACTGTATATAGCCTCACTACTGTATATAGCCTGTCTTTTTACTGTTGTTTTATTTCTTTACTTACCTATTGTTCACCAAATACCTTTCTTGATTAGAAGTTGTAAGTAAACATTTCCCTGTAAGGTCCACACCTGTTGTATTCGGTGTACTTGACAAATAAACTTTGATTTGATTAGAAATGTACTCAGAATGTCATATGTTAATCTCACAACATAAAATGTTGAATGTTCAATCTGAATATGGTCCAGTCAAACAAAGGCTATTTCTAAGACTGTTTGCTTCATTTCCTGTAAAAACAGGAAGGAGCTACCAGCAAACAATGTGACAACCAACCCCATACTGCGTGACAACCAACCCCATACTGCGTGACAACCAACCCCATACTGCGTGACAACCAACTCCATACTGCGTGACAACCAACCCCATACTGCGTGACAACCAACCCCATATTGCGTGACAACCAACCCCATACTGCGTGACAACCAACGCCATACTGCATGACAACCAACCCCATACTGCGTGACAACCAACCCCATACTGCGTGACAACCAACCCCATACTGCGTGACAACCAACCCTGCGATGGGGCTCGTCGTTACAAGTGGACAGAGTGATGGTTTATAACTCCATGTTGGAATCAGATATTAGGATGAAAAGGGTACGCATTGGTGCTGAGAAAATACTGTGTAATGACATGACAATACCCCACAATGACATCACAATACCCCATAATGACATCACAGTACCCCATAATGACATCACAATACCCCATAATGACATCACAATACCCCACAATGACATCACAGTACCACATAATGACAAAGCAAAAACAGTTTTTTAGACATTTTTGCCAATTTATTACAAGAAAAACAACTGACAATACATTTACATAAGTATTCAGACCCTTTACTCAGTACTTTGTTGCAGCACGTTGGGCAGCGATTACAGCCTCAAGTCTTCTTGGGTATGACGCTACAAGCTTGGTAAACCTGTAGTTGGGAATTTCTTCCATTCTTCTCTGCAGATCTTCTGCGCCACTGAGGGACATTCAGAAACTTGTCCCGAAGCCACTCCTGCATTGTTTTGGCAGTGTGCTTAGGCTCGTTGTCCTGTTGGAAGGTAAATCTTCGCCCCAGTCTGAGGTCCTGAGAACTCTGGAGCAGGTTTTCATCAAGAATCTCTCTGTACTTTGCTCTGTTAATTTTTCCCTCGATCCTGACTAGTCTCCCAGTCCCTGTCGCTAAAAAACATCCGCTCAGCGTGATGCTGCCACCACCATGCTTCACCGCAAGGATGGTGCCAGGTTTCCTCCAGATGTGACGCTTGGCATTCAGGCCAAAGAGTTCAATCTTAGTTTCAACAGTTCAGAGAATCTTGTTTCTCATGGTCTGAGCCCTTTAGATGCCTTTTGGCAAACTCCAAGCGGGCTGTTATGTGCCTTTTACTGAGGAGTGGCTTCTGTCTGGCCACTCTGCCATAAAGGCCTGATTGTGGAGTGCTGCTGAGATGGTTGTCCTTCTGGAAAGTTCTTCCATCTCCACAGAGGAACTCTGGAGCTCTGTCAGAGTGACAGTCAGGTTCTTGGTCACCTCTCTGACCAAGGCCCTTCTCCCCGATTGCTCAGTTTGGCCGGGCGGCCAGCTCTAGGAAGAGTCATGGTCTTGGTAGTTCCAAACTTCTTCCATTTAAGAATGATGGAGGCCATTCTGTTCTTGGGGACCTTCAATATTGCAGAAATGTTTTGGTACCTATCCCCAGATCTGTGCCTCGACACACTCCTGTCTCGGAGCTCTACAGACAATTTCTTCGACCTCATGTCTTGCTTTTTGCTCTGACATGCACTGTCAACAGTGTGACCTTATATAGACAGGTGTGTGCCTTTCCAAATGATGTCCAATCAATTGAATTTACCACAGGTTGGACTCCAATCAAGTTGTAGCAACATCTCAAGGATGATCAATGGAAAAAGGATGCACCTGAGGTCAATTTCCAGTCTCATAGCAAAGAGTCTGAATACTTATGTAAACAAGGTATATCTGTTTTTTATTTTTCACTTTATTTTTCAACCATTATGGGCTATGGTATGAGGATGATTGAGGGAATTTTATTTAATCCAATTTAAGAACAAGGCTGTAATGTAACAAAATGTGGAAAATGTCAAGGGGTCTGAATACTTTCTGAATGCACTGTATATATTACTACCTCTCTGACCCTCAGAACCCTACCAGAGACTCCTCCTACCTCTCTGACCATCAGAACTCTACCAGAGACTCCCCCTACCTCTCTGACCGCCAGAACCCTACCAGAGACTCCCCCTACCTCTCTGACTACCAGAACCCTACCAGAGACTCCCCCTACCTCTCTGACCATCAGAACCCTACCAGAGACTCCTCCTACCTCTCTGACTGCCAGAACCCTACCAGAGACTCCTCCTACCTCTCTGACTGCCAGAACCCTACCAGAGACTCCTCCTACCTCTCTGACTGCCAGAACCCTACCAGAGACTCCTCCTACCTCTCTGACTGCCAGAACCCTACCAGAGACTCCTCCTACCTCTCTGACTGCCAGAACCCTACCAGAGACTCCTCCTACCTCTCTGACTGCCAGAACCCTACCAGAGACTCCTCCTACCTCTCTGACTGCCAGAACCCTACCAGAGACTCCCCTACCTCTCTGACCATCAGAACCCTACCAGAGACTCCTCCTACCTCTCTGACTGCCAGAACCCTACCAGAGACTCCTCCTACCTCTCTGACTGCCAGAACCCTACCAGAGACTCCTCCTACCTCTCTGACTGCCAGAACCCTACCAGAGACTCCTCCTACCTCTCTGACTGCCAGAACCATACCAGAGACTCCTCCTACCTCTCTGACTGCCAGAACCCTACCAGAGACTCCTCCTACCTCTCTGACTGCCAGAACCCTACCAGAGACTCCTCCTACCTCTCTGACTGCCAGAACCCTACCAGAGACTCCTCCTACCTCTCTGACTGCCAGAACCCTACCAGAGACTCCCCTACCTCTCTGACCATCAGAACCCTACCAGAGACTCCTCCTACCTCTCTGACTGCCAGAACCCTACCAGAGACTCCTCCTACCTCTCTGACTGCCAGAACCCTACCAGAGACTCCTCCTACCTCTCTGACTGCCAGAACCCTACCAGAGACTCCTCCTACCTCTCTGACTGCCAGAACCCTACCAGAGACTCCTCCTACCTCTCTGACTGCCAGAACCCTACCAGAGACTCCTCCTACCTCTCTGACTGCCAGAACCCTACCAGAGACTCCTCCTACCTCTCTGACTGCCAGAACCCTACCAGAGACTCCTCCTACCTCTCTGACTGCCAGAACCCTACCAGAGACTCCCCCTACCTCTCTGACCATCAGAACCCTACCAGAGACTCCTCCTACCTCTCTGACTGCCAGAACCCTACCAGAGACTCCTCCTACCTCTCTGACTGCCAGAACCCTACCAGAGACTCCTCCTACCTCTCTGACTGCCAGAACCCTACCAGAGACTCCTCCTACCTCTCTGACTGCCAGAACCCTACCAGAGACTCCTCCTACCTCTCTGACTGCCAGAACCCTACCAGAGACTCCTCCTACCTCTCTGACTGCCAGAACCCTACCAGAGACTCCTCCTACCTCTCTGACTGCCAGAACCCTACCAGAGACTCCTCCTACCTCTCTGACTGCCAGAACCCTACCAGAGACTCCTCCTACCTCTCTGACTGCCAGAACCCTACCAGAGACTCCTCCTACCTCTCTGACTGCCAGAACCCTACCAGAGACTCCTCCTACCTCTCTGACTGCCAGAACCCTACCAGAGACTCCTCCTACCTCTCTGACTGCCAGAACCCTACCAGAGACTCCTCCTACCTCTCTGACTGCCAGAACCCTACCAGAGACTCCCCCTACCTCTCTGACTGCCAGAACCCTACCAGAGACTCCTCCTACCTCTCTGACTGCCAGAACCCTACCAGAGACTCCTCCTACCTCTCTGACTGCCAGAACCCTACCAGAGACTCCTCCTACCTCTCTGACTGCCAGAACCCTACCAGAGACTCCTCCTACCTCTCTGACTGCCAGAACCCTACCAGAGACTCCCCTCTCTGACTGCCAGAACCCTACCTCTCTGACCATCAGAACCCTACCAGAGACTCCTCCTACCTCTCTGACTGCCAGAACCCTACCAGAGACTCCTCCTACCTCTCTGACTGCCAGAACCCTACCAGAGACTCCTCCTACCTCTCTGACTGCCAGAACCCTACCAGAGACTCCCCCTACCTCTCTGACTGCCAGAACCCTACCAGAGACTCCTCCTACCTCTCTGACTGCCAGAA
Source organism: Oncorhynchus tshawytscha (assembly GCF_018296145.1). Lineage (NCBI taxonomy): Eukaryota > Metazoa > Chordata > Actinopteri > Salmoniformes > Salmonidae > Oncorhynchus > Oncorhynchus tshawytscha. The sequence continues at coordinate 49,777,687 of NC_056454.1, forward strand.
CCCTACCAGAGACTCCTCCTACCTCTCTGACTGCCAGAACCCTACCAGAGACTCCTCCTACCTCTCTGACTGCCAGAACCCTACCAGAGACTCCTCCTACCTCTCTGACTGCCAGAACCCTACCAGAGACTCCTCCTACCTCTCTGACTGCCAGAACCCTACCAGAGACTCCTCCTACCTCTCTGACTGCCAGAACCCTACCAGAGACTCCTCCTACCTCTCTGACTGCCAGAACCCTACCAGAGACTCCCCCTACCTCTCTGACCATCAGAACCCTACCAGAGACTCCTCCTACCTCTCTGACTGCCAGAACCCTACCAGAGACTCCTCCTACCTCTCTGACTGCCAGAACCCTACCAGAGACTCCTCCTACCTCTCTGACTGCCAGAACCCTACCAGAGACTCCTCCTACCTCTCTGACTGCCAGAACCCTACCAGAGACTCCTCCTACCTCTCTGACTGCCAGAACCCTACCAGAGACTCCTCCTACCTCTCTGACTGCCAGAACCCTACCAGAGACTCCTCCTACCTCTCTGACCATCAGAACCCTACCAGAGACTCCTCCTACCTCTCTGACTGCCAGAACCCTACCAGAGACTCCTCCTACCTCTCTGACTGCCAGAACCCTACCAGAGACTCCTCCTACCTCTCTGACTGCCAGAACCCTACCAGAGACTCCTCCTACCTCTCTGACTGCCAGAACCCTACCAGAGACTCCTCCTACCTCTCTGACTGCCAGAACCCTACCAGAGACTCCTCCTACCTCTCTGACTGCCAGAACCCTACCAGAGACTCCTCCTACCTCTCTGACTGCCAGAACCCTACCAGAGACTCCCCCTACCTCTCTGACTGCCAGAACCCTACCAGAGACTCCTCCTACCTCTCTGACCATCAGAACCCTACCAGAGACTCCCCCTACCTCTCTGACCATCAGAACCCTACCAGAGACTCCTCCTACCTCTCTGACTGCCAGAACCCTACCAGAGACTCCTCCTACCTCTCTGACTGCCAGAACCCTACCAGAGACTCCTCCTACCTCTCTGACCACCAGAACCCTACCAGAGATCTTCCTACCTCTCTGACTGCCAGAACCCTACCAGAGACTCCTCCTACCTCTCTGACTGCCAGAACCCTACCAGAGACTCCTCCTACCTCTCTGACTACCAGAACCCTACCAGAGACTCCTCCTACCTCTCTGACCATCAGAACCCTACCAGAGACTCCCCCTACCTCTCTGACCATCAGAACCCTACCAGAGACTCCATAGTTACACAACACAAGAGCGTTGTATGAAAAATGACTTGCACCAGATGTTGTTTGTTACTTTTGATGTTTCAGAGAAATGGTTTTTTTCCTGTTTGACTACAGGCACTGTATTTCAGCAGATATGGAAACGTCTAAGCTCTGTGTGTGTGTGTGTGTGTGTGTGTGTGTGTGTGTGTGTGTGTGTGTGTGTGTGTGTGTGTGTGTGTGTGTGTGTGTGTGTGTGTGTGTGTGTGTGTGTGTGTGTGTGTGTTTGTTTGTGTGCACCAGATCTAGGAAGAGAGGAAAGTGGTGTCCTGCCTTTCACTTTTCCTCCAGTCCAGGACCCAAGGCCACACCCAGAACAAGTCTGTGGGAAGAAAGGTAGGGTTGCCTTAGCCTGGTCCCAGACCTGTTTGTGCTGTCTTGTCATCATGTCAAGTAACAATGACCATAGATATTGGAAAGACTGTACAAGCAGATCTGGGACCAGGCTAGTGTTGACTAACTGTGTGAGCAGACTACCAGTTCAATGTCTGACTTCCCTGTTCCACTTCTTCTATGGTCCCATTTTTTTTTTACCTTGTTGGAGGATAGAGCCAAGCTACAGGCAGGGATAGTCGGGTATTTTGTCTTCCTCTGCTTCAATAGCATGGTCTCCAGTGTCTCTTCCTCTATTCCTGACTCACTGGACAGCATTGATCAAATGCCAGGAAGATGGAGGGAGGCATGCAAATGGTTTAGTATCCCCATTGATTTCCTATGGAAGATTAAAACATTCAGGTCTCACAGTTCAATGAGCCCTCTCCATAGACTCCTAGGATTGCATCCCAAATGGCTCCATATTCTCTATATAGCACACTTCTTCTGACCAGGGCCCTATTGGGGGAATAGGGTGCCATTTGAACACATGTATTCAAAGACTCCTATCCATCACGTTAAAAAGAGACTAGGACAGAGCACCGGCCACAGGGCCTTCTGGGTAGACTAGAGTAGTAAAAAAAAAAATAAAATACCGTTAAAGTACACAGAATGTGAAGAAAACAAAGCCTCTGTAATTTTTTCTCCAGAGCCTTAAATTCCTCTGCGGGTGATTTGCAGAGTTAGTCCGTTAGATATGACTGAGTAACATAAAGCACGGTACCATAGAGGATAGCACAACATGTCGGTGAGTGACTGATGTGTTCCCAGGGCATACTGTAAGACTGTATAATGTGGCCACACTGCACATTCCCCAGTCATACCCACTGAGAGAGGATATACATCTGTATGGTACGTTGACACCCATCCCAAATGGCCTCCTATTCCCCATATAGTGCACTATTTTTGACTAGAGCCCTATGGGTTCCTGGTCTAAAGTAGTGCACTAGATAGGGAATAGTGTACCATTTGGGAACACCCTTCCCTGGGTCAACTGTGAACCTTCACTTTCCAACCTGAATAAACACAGAATGAAATTGTTTCCTCTCTCGCTGGAGTGTGAATCTGTCAACTCTCTAGCTGTGTTTTGTTATCCTAAAGGTGTGTGTGTGTGTGTGTGTGTGTGTCGCTCCATCATTATCAATATCATTGAGAGAGTGAGAGAGAGAGAGAGAGAGAGACAGAGAGAGAGAGAGAGAGAGAGACAGAGAGAGAGAGAGAGAGAGAGAGAGAGAGAGAGAGAGAGAGAGAGAGAGAGAGAGAGAGAGAGAGAGAGAGAGAGAGAGACAGAGAGAGAGAGAGAGACAGAGAGAGAGAGACGAGAGAGAGAGAGAGACAGAGAGAGAGAGAGAGACAGAGAGAGAGAGAGAGAGACAGAGAGAGAGAGAGAGAGAGAGAGAGACAGAGAGAGAGAGGAGAGAGAGAGAGAGAGAGAGAGCGAGAGAGAGACAGAGAGAGAGAGAGAGACAGAGAGAAAGAGAGACAGAGAGAGAGAGAGAGAGAGAGAGAGAGAGAGAGAGAGAGAGAGACAGAGAGAGAGAGAGAGAGAGAGAGAGAGAGACAGAGAGAGAGAGAGAGAGAGAGAGAGAGAGAGAGACAGAGAGAGAGAGAGAGAGAGAGAGAGAGAGAGAGAGAGCGCGAGAGCGCTGTAGTTCTGTCTCTACAGGAAATAGAAATGTCTGTCTCAGGGAAACAGCATCATCCTGTATATTATAGTTACTTAGTTTGGGACCAACACAGTCACAGAGGCTTGTCATTTCTACTGAGATAATAATAAAATATATACTTTACTTGGTATATTTTTTTAATGCACGCAAGCTTCTTCTGTGCTCTTGATGATAACACCAAATCAAACAGTTGGAGCTGGACCTCATCGTTTCAATGGAACGTAGTTTAAGGGATAGAAATAGGATCTATAGAATGGGCCTCCCCATTGAAGTCAATTGCCAGGGTTAGAGGGTCCAAGCCTTAAAAAAAAGATTCTAGTTCTATGGTTCAAGGGGACTATTCTATGGCATCACAGGGTTTCTGTGGAGTCAGGGGTTTAGTTTGTCCTCCCAGAAGTCTTAGTAAAGATACAGGTATGACCTTGGATCTCCATCCTCAACCATGGAGAACAGTCAGCCTCAACCCAGGAGAACAGAGAACAGTCAACCTCAACCCAGGAGAACAGTCAGCCTCAACCCAGGAGAACAGAGAACAGTCAGCCTCAACCCAGGAGAACAGTCAGCCTCAACCCAGGAGAACAGTCAGCCTCAACCCAGGAGAACAGAGAACAGTCAACCTCAACCCAGGAGAACAGTCAGCCTCAACCCAGGAGAACAGAGAACAGTCATTCTCAACCCAGGAGAACAATCAGCATCAAACCAGGAGAACAGTCATTCTCAACCCAGGAGAACAGTCAGCCTCAACCCAAGAGAACAGTCAGCATCAACCCAGGAGAACAGTCATTCTCAACCCAGGAGAACAGTCAGCCTCAACCCAAGAGAACAGTCAGCATCAACCCAGGAGAACAGTCATTCTCAACCCAGGAGAACAGTCAGCCTCAACCCAAGAGAACAGTCAGCATCAACCCAGGAGAAAAGTCATTCTCAACCCAGGAGAATAGGCAGCCTCAGCCCAGGAGAACAGTCAGCATCAGCCCAGAAGAATAGGCAGCCTCAACCCAGGAGAATAGTCAGCCTCAACCCAGGAGAACAGTCAGCATCAACCCAGGAGAATAGACAGCCTCAACCCAGGAGAATAGGCAGCCTCAACCCAGGAGAACAGTCAGCATCAGCCCAGGAGAATAGGCAGTCTCAACCCAGGAGAATAGGCAGCCTCAACCCAGGAGAATAGAGAACATTCAGCCTCAACCCAGGAGAACAGTCAGCCTCAACCCAGGAGAACAGAGAACTGTCAGCCTCAACCCAGGAGAATAGGCAGCCTCAACCCAGGAGAATAGGCAGCCTCAACCCAGGAGCACAGTCAGCCTCAACCCAGGAGAACAGAGAACAGTCAGCCTCAACCCAGGAGAACAGTCAGCCTCAACCCAGGAGAACAGTCAGCATCAACCCAGGAGAACAGTCAGCATCAACCCAGGAGAACAGTCAGCATCAACCCAGGAGAATAGAGAACAGTCAGCCTCAACCCAGGAGAATAGGCAGCCTCAACCCAGGAGAATAGGCAGCCTCAACCCAGGAGAACAGTCAGCCTCAACCCAGGAGAACAGAAAACAGTCAGCCTCAACCCAGGAGAACAGTCAGCCTCAACCCAGGAGAACAGTCAGCATCAACCCAGGAGAATAGGCAGCCTCAACCCAGGAGAACAGTCAGCATCAACCCAGGAGAACAGTCAGCATCAACCCAGGAGAACAGTCAGCATCAACCCAGGAGAATAGTCAGTCTCAACCCAGGAGAACAGTCAGCCTTAACCCAGGAGAACAGTCAGCATCAGCCCAGGAGAATAGGCAGTCTCAACCCAGGAGAATAGGCAGTCTCAACCCAGGAGAATAGGCAGTCTCAACCCAGGAGAACAGTCAGCATCAACCCAGGAGAACAGTCAGCATCAACCCAGGAGAACAGTCAGCATCAACCCAGGAGAATAGTCAGTCTCAACCCAGGAGAACAGTCAGCCTTAACCCAGGAGAACAGTCAGCATCAGCCCAGGAGAATAGGCAGTCTCAACCCAGGAGAATAGGCAGTCTCAACCCAGGAGAATAGGCAGTCTCAACCCAGGAGAATAGGCAGCCTCAACCCAGGAGAACAGTCAGCCTCAACCCAGGAGAACAGAGAACAGTCAGCCTCAACCCAGGAGAATAGGCAGCCTCAACCCAGGAGAATAGGCAGCCTCAACCCAGGAGAACAGTCAGCCTCAACCCAGGAGAACAGAGAACAGTCAGCCTCAACCCAGGAGAACAGTCAGCCTCAACCCAGGAGAACAGTCAGCATCAACCCAGGAGAATAGGCAGCCTCAACCCAGGAGAACAGTCAGCATCAACCCAGGAGAACAGTCAGCATCAACCCAGGAGAACAGTCAGCATCAACCCAGGAGAATAGGCAGCCTCAACCCAGGAGAACAGTCAGCATCAACCCAGGAGAACAGTCAGCATCAACCCAGGAGAACAGTCAGCATCAACCCAGGAGAATAGAGAACAGTCAGCCTCAACCCAGGAGAATAGGCAGCCTCAACCCAGGAGAATAGGCAGCCTCAACCCAGGAGAACAGTCAGCCTCAACCCAGGAGAACAGAAAACAGTCAGCCTCAACCCAGGAGAACAGTCAGCCTCAACCCAGGAGAACAGTCAGCATCAACCCAGGAGAATAGGCAGCCTCAACCCAGGAGAACAGTCAGCATCAACCCAGGAGAACAGTCAGCATCAACCCAGGAGAACAGTCAGCATCAACCCAGGAGAATAGTCAGTCTCAGCCAGGAGAACAGTCAGCCTTAACCCAGGAGAACAGTCAGCATCAGCCCAGGAGAATAGGCAGTCTCAACCCAGGAGAATAGGCAGTCTCAACCCAGGAGAATAGGCAGTCTCAACCCAGGAGAATAGGCAGCCTCAACCCAGGAGAACAGTCAGCCTCAACCCAGGAGAACAGAGAACAGTCAGCCTCAACCCAGGAGAATAGGCAGCCTCAACCCAGGAGAATAGGCAGCCTCAACCCAGGAGAACAGTCAGCCTCAACCCAGGAGAACAGAGAACAGTCAGCCTCAACCCAGGAGAACAGTCAGCCTCAACCCAGGAGAACAGTCAGCATCAACCCAGGAGAATAGGCAGCCTCAACCCAGGAGAACAGTCAGCATTAACCCAGGAGAACAGTCAGCATCAACCCAGGAGAACAGTCAGCATCAACCCAGGAGAATAGGCAGCATCAACCCAGGAGAACAGTCAGCATCAACCCAGGAGAATAGGCAGCCTCAACCCGGGAGAATAGTCAGCCTTAACCCAGGAGAACAGTCAGCATCAGCCCAGGAGAATAGGCAGTCTCAACCCAGGAGAATAGGCAGCCTCAACCCAGGAGAATAGGCAGCCTCATCCCAGGAGAATAGAGAACATTCAGCCTCAACCCAGGAGAATAGGCAGCCTCAACCCAGGAGAACAGTCAGCATCAACCCAGGAGAATAGGCAGCCTCAACCCAGGAGAACAGTCAGCATCAACCCAGGAGAACAGTCAGCATCAACCCAGGAGAACAGTCAGCATCAACCCAGGAGAATAGGCAGCCTCAACCCAGGAGAACAGTCAGCCTCAACCATGGAGAACAGTCAGCCTCAACCCAGGAGAACAGTCAGCATCAACCCAGGAGAACAGTCAGCCTCAACCCAGGAGAACAGGCAGCCTCAACCCAGGAGAACAGGCAGCATCAACCCAGGAGAACAGGCAGCATCAACCCAGGAGAACAGGCAGCATCAACCCAGGAGAACAGGCAGCATCAACCCAGGAGAACAGGCAGCCTCAACCCAGGAGAACAGGCAGCATCAACCCAGGAGAACAGGCAGCATCAACCCAGGAGAACAGGCAGCATCAACCCAGGAGAACAGGCAGCATCAACCCAGGAGAACAGGCAGCATCAACCCAGGAGAACAGGCAGCATCAACCCAGGAGAACAGTCAGCATCAACCCAGGAGAACAGGCAGCCTCAACCCAGGAGAACAGTCAGCCTCAACCATGGAGAACAGTCAGCCTCAACCCAGGAGAACAGGCAGCCTCAACCCAGGAGAACAGGCAGCCTCAACCCAGGAGAACAGGCAGCCTCAACCCAGGAGAACAGGCAGCCTCAACCCAGGAGAACAGTCAGCATCAACCCAGGAGAACAGGCAGCCTCAACCCAGGAGAACAGGCAGCCTCAACCCAGGAGAACAGGCAGCCTCAACCCAGGAGAACAGGCAGCATCAACCCATGAGAACAGGCAGCATCAACCCAGGAGAACAGGCAGCCTCAACCCAGGAGAACAGGCAGCATCAACCCAGGAGAACAGGCAGCATCAACCCAGGAGAACAGGCAGCCTCAACCCAGGAGAACAGGCAGCATCAACCCAGGAGAACAGGCAGCCTCAACCCAGGAGAACAGGCAGCATCAACCCAGGAGAACAGTCAGCATCAACCCAGGAGAACAGTCAGCATCAACCCAGGAGAACAGTCAGCATCAACCCAGGAGAACAGTCAGCATCAACCCAGGAGAACAGTCAGCATCAACCCAGGAGAACAGTCAGCATCAACCCAGGAGAACAGTCAGCCTCAACCCAGGAGAACAGGCAGCCTCAACCCAGGAGAACAGTCAGCATCAACCCAGGAGAACAGGCAGCATCAACCCAGGAGAACAGGCAGCATCAACCCAGGAGAACAGGCAGCATCAACCCAGGAGAACAGGCAGCATCAACCCAGGAGAACAGGCAGCATCAACCCAGGAGAACAGGCAGCCTCAACCCAGGAGAATAGAGAACAGTCAGCCTCAACCCAGGAGAACATTCCGTCTGTAGGTTGAAGGTAAGAGAGGAAGAAGGAAGCGTTCACTCAGAAGAGGACATGGTATTCTGGGAAGTGGAATGTGTATCTGTCTTCAACATGATGATACCATGGCAACACAACATCCACCTCTCTAGTATAGACTGACAGACAGTAAAGGGTTTCCATGCACTCTGCCCATCCATGTTTCCCTTGGCAACAGTGTGGTGGATCACTTCTTTAAAGGGGTGAAAATCCCCCAGTGGCTTCCCCTGTTCCCCTGTTCCCCTGTTACCTGTTACCTGAACCCAGAGAGTCTGTCTGCCTTCCCCTGTTACCTGAACCCAGAGAGTCTGTCTGCCTCCCCCTGTTACCTGAACCCAGAGAGTCTGTCTGCCTTCCCCTGTTATCCTGTTACCTGAACCCAGAGAGTCTGTCTGCCTTCCCCTGTTACCTGAACCCAGAGTCTGTCTGCCTTCCCCTGTTACCTGAACCCAGAGAGTCTGTCTGCCTTCCCCTGTTACCTGAAACCAGAGAGTCTGTCTGCCTTCCCCTGTTACCTGAACCCAGAGAGTCTGTCTGCCTTCCCCTGTTACCTGAACCCAGAGAGTCTGTCTGCCTTCCCCTGTTACCCTGTTACCTGAACCCAGAGAGTCTGTCTGCCTTCCCCTGTTACCTGAACCCAGAGAGTCTGTCTGCCTTCCCTGTTACCTGAACCCAGAGTCTGTCTGCCTTCCCCTGTTACCTGAACCCAGAGAGTCTGTCTGCCTTCCCCTGTTACCTGAACCAAGAGAGTCTGTCTGCCTTCCCCTGTTACCTGAACCCAGAGAGTCTGTCTGCCTTCCCCTGTTACCTGAACCCAGAGAGTCTGTCTGCCTTCCCCTGTTACCTGAACCCAGAGAGTCTGTCTGCCTTCCCCTGTTACCTGAACCTAGAAAGTCTGTCTGCCTTCCCCTGTTACCTGAACCCAGAGAGTCTGTATGCCTCCCCTGTTACCTGAACCCAGAGAGTCTGTCTGCCTCCCCTGTTACCTGAACCCAGAGAGTCTGTCTGCCTTCCCCTGTTACCTGAACCCAGAGAGTCTGTCTGCCTCCCCTGTTACCTGAACCCAGAGAGTCTGTCTGCCTCCCCTGTTACCTGAACCCAGAGAGTCTGTCTGCCTTCCCCTGTTACCTGAACCCAGAGAGTCTGTCTGCCTCCCCTGTTACCTGAACCCAGAGAGTCTGTCTGCCTCCCCCTGTTACCTGAACCCAGAGAGTCTGTCTGCCTTCCCCTGTTACCTGAACCCAGAGAGTCTGTCTGCCTTCCCCTGTTACCTGAACCCAGAGAGTCTCTCTGCCTTCCCCTGTTATCTGAACCCAGAGAGTCTGTCTGCCTTCCCCTGTTACCTGAACCCAGAGAGTCTGTCTGCCTTCCCCTGTTACCCTGTTACCTGAACCCAGATAGTCTGTCTGCCTCCCCTGTTACCTGAACCCAGAGAGTCTGTCTGCCTCCCCTGTTACCTGAACCCAGAGAGTCTGTCTGCCTTCCCCTGTTACCTGAACCCAGAGAGTCTGTCTGCCTCCCCTGTTACCTGAACCCAGAGAGTCTGTCTGCCTTCCCCTGTTATCCTGTTACCTGAACCCAGAGAGTCTGTCTGCCTTCCCCTGTTACCTGAACCCAGAGTCTGTCTGCCTTCCCCTGTTACCTGAACCCAGAGAGTCTGTCTGCCTTCCCCTGTTACCTGAACCCAGAGAGTCTGTCTGCCTTCCCCTGTTACCTGAACCCAGAGAGTCTGTCTGCCTTCCCCTGTTACCTGAACCCAGAGAGTCTGTCTGCCTTCCCCTGTTACCCTGTTACCTGAACCCAGAGAGTCTGTCTGCCTCCCCTGTTACCTGAACCCAGAGAGTCTGTCTGCCTTCCCCTGTTACCTGAACCCAGAGTCTGTCTGCCTTCCCCTGTTACCTGAACCCAGAGAGTCTGTCTGCCTTCCCTGTTACCTGAACCAAGAGAGTCTGTCTGCCTTCCCCTGTTACCTGAACCCAGAGAGTCTGTCTGCCTTCCCCTGTTACCTGAACCCAGAGAGTCTGTCTGCCTTCCCCTGTTACCTGAACCCAGAAAGTCTGTCTGCCTTCCCCTGTTACCTGAACCCAGAGAGTCTGTCTGCCTCCCCTGTTACCTGAACCCAGAGAGTCTGTATGCCTCCCCTGTTACCTGAACCCAGAGAGTCTGTCTGCCTCCCCTGTTACCTGAACCCAGAGAGTCTGTCTGCCTTCCCCTGTTACCTGAACCCAGAGAGTCTGTATGCCTCCCCTGTTACCTGAACCCAGAGAGTCTGTCTGCCTCCCCCTGTTACCTGAACCCAGAGAGTCTGTCTGCCTTCCCCTGTTACCTGAACCCAGAGAGTCTGTATGCCTCCCCTGTTACCTGAACCCAGAGAGTCTGTCTGCCTCCCCCTGTTACCTGAACCCAGAGAGTCTGTCTGCCTTCCCCTGTTACCTGAACCCAGAGAGTCTGTCTGCCTTCCCCTGTTACCCTGTTACCTGAACCCAGAGAGTCTGTCTGCCTCCCCTGTTACCTGAACCCAGAGAGTCTGTCTGCCTTCCCCTGTTACCTGAACCCAGAGTCTGTCTGCCTTCCCCTGTTACCTGAACCCAGAGAGTCTGTCTGCCTTCCCCTGTTACCTGAACCAAGAGAGTCTGTCTGCCTTCCCCTGTTACCTGAACCCAGAGAGTCTGTCTGCCTTCCCCTGTTACCTGAACCCAGAGAGTCTGTCTGCCTTCCCCTGTTACCTGAACCCAGAGAGTCTGTCTGCCTTCCCCTGTTACCTGAACCTAGAAAGTCTGTCTGCCTTCCCCTGTTACCTGAACCCAGAGAGTCTGTATGCCTCCCCTGTTACCTGAACCCAGAGAGTCTGTCTGCCTCCCCTGTTACCTGAACCCAGAGAGTCTGTCTGCCTTCCCCTGTTACCTGAACCCAGAGAGTCTGTATGCCTCCCCTGTTACCTGAACCCAGAGAGTCTGTCTGCCTCCCCTGTTACCTGAACCCAGAGAGTCTGTCTGCCTTCCCCTGTTACCTGAACCCAGAGAGTCTGTATGCCTCCCCTGTTACCTGAACCCAGAGAGTCTGTCTGCCTCCCCTGTTACCTGAACCCAGAGAGTCTGTCTGCCTTCCCCTGTTACCTGAACCCAGAGAGTCTGTCTGCCTTCCCCTGTTACCTGAACCCAGAGAGTCTCTCTGCCTTCCCCTGTTATCTGAACCCAGAGAGTCTGTCTGCCTTCCCCTGTTACCTGAACCCAGAGAGTCTGTCTGCCTTCCCCTGTTACCCTGTTACCTGAACCCAGATAGTCTGTCTGCCTCCCCCTGTTACCTGAACCCAGAGAGTCTGTCTGCCTCCCCTGTTACCTGAACCCAGAGAGTCTGTCTGCCTTCCCCTGTTACCTGAACCCAGAGAGTCTGTCTGCCTCCCCTCTTACCTGAACCCAGAGAGTCTGTCTGCCTTCCCCTGTTATCCTGTTACCTGAACCCAGAGAGTCTGTCTGCCTTCCCCTGTTACCTGAACCCAGAGTCTGTCTGCCTTCCCCTGTTACCTGAACCCAGAGAGTCTGTCTGCCTTCCCCTGTTACCTGAACCCAGAGAGTCTGTCTGCCTTCCCCTGTTACCTGAACCCATAGAGTCTGTCTGCCTTCCCCTGTTACCTGAACCCAGAGAGTCTGTCTGCCTTCCCCTGTTACCCTGTTACCTGAACCCAGAGAGTCTGTCTGCCTCCCCTGTTACCTGAACCCAGAGAGTCTGTCTGCCTTCCCCTGTTACCTGAACCCAGAGTCTGTCTGCCTTCCCCTGTTACCTGAACCCAGAGAGTCTGTCTGCCTTCCCCTGTTACCTGAACCAAGAGAGTCTGTCTGCCTTCCCCTGTTACCTGAACCCAGAGAGTCTGTCTGCCTTCCCCTGTTACCTGAACCCAGAAAGTCTGTCTGCCTTCCCCTGTTACCTGAACCCAGAGAGTCTGTATGCCTCCCCTGTTACCTGAACCCAGAGAGTCTGTCTGCCTCCCCTGTTACCTGAACCCAGAGAGTCTGTCTGCCTTCCCTGTTACCTGAACCCAGAGAGTCTGTCTGCCTTCCCCTGTTACCTGAACCCAGAGAGTCTCTCTGCCTTCCCCTGTTATCTGAACCCAGAGAGTCTGTCTGCCTTCCCCTGTTACCTGAACCCAGAGAGTCTGTCTGCCTTCCCCTGTTACCTGAACCCAGAGAGTCTCTCTGCCTTCCCCTGTTATCTGAACCCAGAGAGTCTCTCTGCCTGGTTCTGGCCCTTTTATCTGTATAGTGCACTACTTTTGACCAGGGCCCATAGGTCTCTCATAGGGCTCTATATGGGCTCTACACAGGACTCTACATAGGACTCTACATAGGACTCTACACAGGACTCTACATAGGGCTCTACATAGGGCTCTACATAGGACTCTACACAGGACTCTACATAGGGCTCTACATATGACTCTACATAGGACTCTATATTGGCTCTACATAGGACTCTACACAGGACTCTACATAGGGCTCTACATAGGACTCTACATAGGGCTCTATATGGGCTCTACACAGGACTCTACATAGGACTCTACATAGGGCTCTACATAGGGCTCTACATAGGACTCTACACAGGACTCTACATAGGGCTCTACATAGGACTCTACATAGGGCACTGGTCAAAATAAATATACTATGTTTGAAATCGGGTGCCTTGGGATGCAGCTTCGGAGTTGGTCTGTTCTCCTGTGATTTATAACCAGAAATCTCCTTAAATCGATCTGACCTTCTTCCATGGTCCAAGTCCCGCTGCTGCGATTCTCAAAGCTGAAATATCTCAGTCCAAATATTCCCATTGGCAGAAGGGAGGGTTGAGACGGGGCTGGAAGGGAAGAAAACCACAGAACTTGATTCCCCCCCCCCAAAAAAACAGTTATGTCGACGTTAATGCTTGTAGGAGATAGATCCTTCTGATTACAACATTGGGAGAGGCATTATGTTATTGAAAATCAACATCTGAACTCTTCTCTTTAGTCAGAATATACCGTAGATTTCCTCTGACCTGTGTTTTCACCACTAGTGTGTCCAGTCGTTACGTTGTCAGACAGTGTTTGTCCTGAACCTAGGTAAACACAACGTTTCAGATCAGTCTGAAAGGAGATGGTTATGAACATGGTGCAGGAAAATGAATCCATGCTTTTGTCACTTCTGGGTTAGACTACTGCAATGCTCTACTTTCCGGCTACCCGGATAAAGCACTAAATAAACTTCAGTTAGTGCTAAATACGGCTGCTAGGATCCTGACTAGAACCAAAGAAATGTGATCATATTACTCCAGTGCTAGCCTCCCTACACTGGCTTCCTGTCAAGGCAAGGGCTGATTTCAAGGTTTTACTGCTAACCTACAAAGCATTACATGGGCTTGCTCCTACCTATCTCTCTGATTTGGTCTTGCCGTACATACCTACACGTACACTACGGTCACAAGACGCAGGCCTCCTAATTGTCCCTAGAATTTCTAAGCAAACAGCTGGAGGCAGGGCTTTCTCCTATAGAGCTCCATTTTTATGGAATGGTCTGCCTACCCATGTGAGAGACGCAGACTAAGTCTCCACCTTTAAGTCTTTACTGAAGACTCATCTCTTCAGTGGGTCATGTGATTGAGTATAGTCTGGCCCAGGAGGGTGAAGGTGAACGGCAATGCATTGCACAAACCACCCTTGCTGTCTCAGCCTGGCCGGCTCCCCTCTTTCCACTGGGATTCTCTGCCTCTGACCCTGTTACGGGGGGCTGAGTCACTGGCTTACTGGTGCTCTTCCATGCCGTTCCTAGGAGGGGTGCGTCACTTGAGTGGGTTGAGTCACTGACGTGGTCTTCCTGTCTGGGTTGGCACCCCCCCTTGGGTTGTGCCGTGGCGGAGATCTTTGTGGGCTATACTCGGCCTTGTATCAGGATGGTAAGTTGGTGGTTGAAGATATCCCTCTAGTGGTGTGGGGGCTGGGCTTTGGCAATGTGGGTGGGGTTATATCCTGCCTATTTGGCCCTGTCTGGGGGTATCATTGGATGGGGCCACAGTGTCTCCTGACCCCTCCTGTCTCAGCCTCCAGTATTTATGCTGCAGTAGTTTATGTGTCGGGGGGCTAGGGTCAGTTTGTTTTATCTGGAGTACTTTTCCTGTCTTATTCGGTGTGTCCTGTGTGAATTTAAGTATGCTCTCTCTAATTCTCTCTCTCTTTTTTTCTTTCTTTCTTGTTTTCTTTCTCTCTCTCGGAGGACCTGAGCCCTAGGACCATGCCTCAGGACTACCTGGCATGAAGACTCCTTGCTGTCCCCAGTCCACCTGGCTGTGCTGCTGCCCCAGTTTCAACTGTTCTGCCAGCAGCTATGGAACCCTGACCTGTTCACTGTGATTACTATTATTTGACCCTGCTGGTCATCTATGAACATTTGAACATCTTGGCCATGTTCTGTTATAATCTCCACCCGGCACAGCCAGAAGAGGACTGGCCACCCCTCATAGCCTGGTTCCTCTCTAGGTTTCTAACTAGGTTTTGGCCTTTCTAGGGAGTTTTTCCTAGCCACCGTCGTTCTACACCTGCATTGCTTGCTGTTTGGGGTTTTAGGCTGGGTTTCTGTACAGCACTTTGAGATATCAGCTGATGTACGAAGGGCTATATAAATAAATACATTTGAAAATAAACATTGTATTTGTATCCTTTAGGGGCTATTTAAAACTTCAATGTAACTGCAACTGTAACTTTGATACATTTGTTTCAACCAGAATAGTCTCCCAGTTATATCTCAACATGATAAAGACTGTGGGATAGATAGACCACTGTGTTCTCCTCTCCGGAGCCAACGGCCAGTAGGTGGAGGTATTGACCATGACAATGACATGGGCTGTTTTCACACTTGAGGAAAAAAGACTATCCTTCACCGTTTGAGACGTTCTTTTTTTCTTCTTATATAATATAAATGATTGTACACACACACACAAAGCCACACGTACTCTCAGAACACATGAAGTAGAAAGATACAAGACAAAAACCTAGAAGAAGAAGGGCTGAGGATACAGTGAAAACACACTTCCTACTCCCAGTATCTGTCTGTATAACGTTTCGTTATATTCCTCTCTGAGTGTGAATGTGTCAGAATGTGTTAGACTCTCTAATGAAGGCAATGAACGGGGTGGTGAGGTGGCTGATCACACACACACACACACACACACACACACACACACGCTCAATCTAATGAAGACAGTTATGAATGGAGAGGGAGGTGGCTGATCATTACTGCTTCACAACTCTCTCTCTCCTTGTTTTCTCTCCCTCTCTCTTTCTGACTCTCTCACTCTCTCTCTGTTCCTCTCTCTGCTCACTTTCCTCTCTCTCTCGCTGTTCTGTTCCCTGTCTCTTTCTGACTCTCTCACTATCCTCTCTCTCTCTTTCTCTCTCTGCTCTGTCTGCCCTGGGAGCCAGGAGAAATCCCAGCCTGTGATGCTACTGCCACCACTGCAACACTAGTGACTGTCTCAGGTTGTCAAAGCACCTCAACACCACACACACTTGCAGTCAGACACACACACACACACACACACACACACACACACACACACACACACACACACACACACACACACACACACACACACACACACACACACACACACACACACACACACACACACACACTGGGCAGGGGGTGGGGGAGCATCATCTACCCCCATCTCACAAAAACACCATGACAATCTACCTCAGTAGTGCATAACAGAGGAACAATCTAAGCAGGTTATGGTTCTCCCATGAAACAGAGCACCTCGTGTTAACATAATGAAACAGAGAGGTTTATGGTCCATCTTAATTGCATCCATCCATCTTCAAAGGTTCCTCATAGGTTCCTTACTTCACACAGGATACACTTCCTGTTAAAAGCATCGAGCCAGGGGGGTGGGGGGGTTGTAAAACATGTCTATTTCCATCATTTGTTTTTTTATGGTTATTATTTATGTACACAAAACAATTCTGCGTAATAGGAAATTAGAATATGTTGATCCTTATAAAATATGAGAGTCAGAAGACTCTAATGAGACATATGGATAAAAAGAAGAAGAATTGAGTCATTTAGCAGATGACCTTCACACAGAGGAATAATACACAAATATCATTTTTAAATAATCGGTTCAAGGACATACATCTGGTATATTAAAGGCAATTATTAGTACCATAGTTGTCTTCTAGACAATGTTTTATTTACACAAAAAGATTGACATTTTTCCATTCACTGTAACGGGATCCGGTTTCCTGCTGAAGATGCCTGCAGTACTGCGGTCAGCCTTTAACTTCAGTGGCTTCAATGAGGGGAGGGGGCAGTCGTTCTCTCCTGATCAACTTTCTCCTCTCTCTCCTGTTTCTCCTCTCTTCTCTTCTCTCCCCTCCTCTCTCTTTTCTCCTCTCCTCTCCTCTCTCCTCCCTCTCCTCTCCTCTCTCCCCCCTCTTTTCTCCTCTCCTCTCCTCCCCTCCCTCTCTCTCGTCTCCTCTCTCCCCCTCTTTTCTCCTCTCCTCTCCTCTCCTCTCCTCTCCTCTCCTCTCCTCTCCTCTCCTCTCCTCTCTCCTCTCCTCTCCTCTCCTCTCCTCTCCTCTCCTCTCCTCTCCTCTCCTCTCTCCTCTCCTCTCCTCTCCTCTCCTCTCATATATCTGTCCTCCCAAATCTCTTCTCTCTCCTCCCTCTACCATCTCTCCTCTCTTTCTCCTCTCCCCAGGCGAGGGCCTTCTGTCCTTATGGCCATGTTAGAGAATAAATCTCCCCTCAACATTATGGCCAGCAGGCAGCTGAGTGTGTCGCCTCATGAAATGTGTCAGCTGGGCTCCCTTGAGTTGTCTCATCTCCACAGATTGCAGAGCAGACTGGAGTCATTACCATATGTATGTGGTTCTCGCACGATGGGGAAGTTCTCACCTCCCCCTCCACCACCCTTTATCACTGAGACGGAACATGGGAATTAAGACGTTTAGCTCAGAGGCAGCTATTCAAATCAGAGGTAACACTGAATACTCACCTCTCTCTTCTCCAGTTGCCCATGACGTGACTCGTACAGAGCACTGTCTGAGTGACCGCCAAGGTTCCACAGTGATATGACTTTTAGTCTGGGAGGGGTTTTCACTAGAGATCTTCCATAGAGATAATGTGCTCTGATTGTATTTCCACAGTTCCTCCCGTCACCTTTAGAATCGTTGGGAATGATCTAGAATCCTGGGAGTGATCTAGAATCCTGGGAGTGATCTAGAATCCTGGGGATGATCTAGAATCCTGGGAGTGATCTAGAATCTTGGGAATGATCTAGAATCCTGGGAATGATCTAGAATCCTGGGAATGATCTAGAATCCTGGGAGTGATCTACAATCCTGGGAGTGATCTAGAATCCTGGGAGTATTCCATCCAGCCTTGGCTATTTCGTGTTCCAGAACCTGACATTCTAACCCGACTCACTTCTCTCACCCAATCCAGCTGATTTCAGACAAACGGAGAAGAAATTAACAGCAGGCTGAGAATTTTTCCTTCACTGTGACCTCAGGGCGGAGGGATGTCATGTCTTATTGTGCTGCCGGGACCAGGATTGGAGGAGAAGACTCTTCTCGTCCTCTCCTCTCTTTCTCCTCTACAGTTATACATAACTCATCCACAGCCCTGAGTGTCATCTTTAGTCAGTCTGGGAGGGTTCTATTCCCATAGAGATATAATGTGTTCTTATTCAATTTCTGTGTTTCCTGTCTTCCATCACCTCTAGAATCCTGAGAGTGATATAGAATCCTGAGAGTGATCTAGAATCCTGAGAGTGATAT
This sequence comes from Oncorhynchus tshawytscha, assembly GCF_018296145.1. Taxonomy (NCBI): domain Eukaryota; kingdom Metazoa; phylum Chordata; class Actinopteri; order Salmoniformes; family Salmonidae; genus Oncorhynchus; species Oncorhynchus tshawytscha. The sequence continues at coordinate 49,795,616 of NC_056454.1, forward strand.
AGAATCCTGAGAGTGATCTAGAATCCTGAGAGTGATATAGAATCCTGAGAGTGATATAGAATCCTGAGAGTTATCTATAACCCTGAGAGTTATCTATAATCCTGAGAGTGATCTAGAATCCTGAGAGTGATCTAGAATCCTGGGTTTGTTCCATATTCCAGAACCCAATGGTCCTGACATTCCCCTGATTCACCTCTCGTACCCAGTTGAAGTTTAGATGTACAGAGTGTAAATAAACAGCAGATTGTGACTCTTCCTACTCTGTGACTTCAGGGCACAGTGATGACAGGTCTTATTGTGTTGCCAGGTGCAGAATGGGAGGAGAGGACTCTACTCTGTGGGACCAAGCTAGTCTCTCTAGACAGACTGGTTGCCTCCTTCAATGCTCCCGGCTTACACTGTCTGTAGAAGTTCTGTTAACAGCACTTCTACTCTAAGACACTTTTTTGAATACAGACACAGACATTTGCTTTCATCCTTTACTACCAACCTGGCTATAACACAGCTCTATAACACAGCTCTATAACACAGCTCTATAACACAGCTTTATAAAACAGCTCTATAACACAGCTCTATAACACAGCTCTATAACACAGCTCTATAACACAGCTCTATAACACAGCTCTATAACACAGCTCTATAACACAGCTTTATAAAACAGCTCTATAACACAGCTCTATAACACAGCTCTATAACACAGCTTTATAAGACAGCTTTATAAGACAGCTCTATAACACAGCTCTATAACACAGCTCTATAACACAGCTCTATAAGACAGCTCTATAAGACAGCTTAATCCCAATAGCCACAGAGTCAAAGACAGACACACTGTAATGCTTTCTTTAATCAATATGTGAATAAATACACTGTGGACATTTAGCAGTTTGTGGTTTTGTTGGGGTTTCACACAGTACATGATTTCAATTTAACGACTAAGTCATTATTAGCTGTGGTTAGATCACTGTGTTCTTTCACACGTTAAATTAAGACAAAAAGCGATTTGAACTCTTTTAAGTAAACTTCTGGATTAAATTAATTAATTAAATTGCTCTGATAGAAAAAAAACAATCTGAAACCAGGGTTTTGTGCCCTTATGAATACCACTGGGCTGGTTTATTAACTAAATCGAATACATTTCTTATTGGCCGGTGGGGGTTAGAATACAAGCCTTCCAACCACACATCCCCACATCCCCATTAAAAGCCACACAACAGATTCAGACTTTATCGTTCGGTGTAAATGGGTGTAAATTAGTTCAGTGTTTCTCTGCAGTAATTATTCTCGGGAACTGTTGACAATGTCATCGGAAGACCCCAGACTGTTCTGTGAACATAAATATGCATTAAATCTGATTCAAGAATAACAAAGGAGGGCGAGAGGGGAGGGATAAAGAGAGAGCAGAGAGAAAGAGAAAGACAGAAAGAGAGAGCAGAGAGAGAAAGAGAGGCAGGGAGAGAGACAGAGAGAGAGAAATAAGAGAGAGAGAGACACACAGAGAGAGAGAGAGAGAGACACAGAGAGAGACAGAGAGAGAGAGAGACAGAGAGAGAGCAGAGAGAGAGAGAGAAGAGAGAGAGAGAGAGAGAGAGAGAGAAGAGAGAGAGAGACAGAGAGAGAGAGAGAGAGAGATAGGGAAAGAGAGAGAGAGATAAACTTGCATCTAAATGGCTGTTTGATTCTTGTGTGGGTTTGACTGCTGAGTTGAAGGATTCTGATTTAATTCCAGAGCAGTGAAGGAACCTCAGTCCTGGAGACCATTAGCATCACACCATGTCTCATACTGACCCATCCCACATTCTGTACTGCTCGTCCTCTTCCACAGCATCGAAACACAGACACAAAAAACACCCCAGACAGGCTATATAAACAGGCTTTCTGTATGTAGGGAGCACAGCATCGTCAAACAAATGGCCACCAGCATCGGGCAATAGCTCTGAATTCCCTCACTTTCTCAGTATGAGCTGTGTAAACATAGTTTATCTTGATGAGACCATTCTATTGATGATGATGATGATGGCGATGGTGATGGGTGCTAACTGTCGTTCCCAGACACGCGTTCATGCTCTCGTTCCTTCCCTGACACTATCCACTATCCTTGTCAGCTGTGTGTGTAGACATTATCACCATGTTTATAATATAATAGCTGGCTCTGCTGCAGAGGGGACAAACACACACACACACACGCACACACACACACACACACACACACACACACTAAAGCCGCAGTAATATCTGGTGTTCTGAAAACATGTCATACAGCTCCCGTGTTTCATTAAAATATGAAGTCAGGAACAAAGACACTGGTAATTAAAATCAAACACATTTTCAATGTTGTCACATGCGCCAAATACAACAGGAAATGCTCTTAACACGGAACCCAAACCGGCTGCACGCGTGTGCGCCATCGTGCGCCATCGTGCGCCATCGTGCGCCATCGTGCGCCATTATGCGCCATCGTGCGCCATCGTGCATACATTTATTTTGTCCCCCCAAACGCGATCACGAATATCAAAGCAAACTCTGAAACATTTTTATTAATTTGGGGACAGGTCGAAAAGCATTAAAACATTTATGGCAATTTAGTTAGCTAGCACTTGCTAAATAATTTGTAAACATTGGGTTGTTAGTTTACCTGAAATGCACAAGGTCCTCTACTCCACCAATTAATCCACACATAAAACGGTCAACTGAATCGTTTCTAGTCATCTCTCCTCCTTCCAGGCCTTTTCTTCTCTTGCCTTTATATTGCGGTTGGCAACTTTCATAAATTAGGTGCATTACCGCCACTGACCTCGTTCGTCTTTCAGTCACCCACGTGGGTATAACCAATGAGGAGATGGCACGTGGGTACCTGCCTCTATAAACCAATGAGGAGATGGGAGAGGCAGGACTTGCAGCGCGATCTGCATCAGAAATAGAACTGACTTCTATTTTAGCCCTTGGCCATACAGAAGCTTGTTTGCGTGCGCGAGCAGTGTGACTGCAATAGTTGAGTGCAATAATTGAATAATATAGATTTCTACATTTATTTTGCAACGCTCTCACACATGACACAAGCGGTGGAATCAGGCTGTTACTTACAAGCCCTTAACCAACAACGCAGAGAAAAAGAAAATAGAATAAACAATAGAAAAGTAATACTGAAAGTCATAATAGATACACCATGATTAACAATAACTTGGCGATTTGCAAATACCAAGACGATGTGCAGTGGTAACTGAGGTAGATATGTACATGTAGGTAGGGAAAAAGTGACAGATCGATAACAGTAACAGATAAGAGTAGCAGCCAGCGTATGTGATCAGTCAAAAGAGTTTGTGTAAAAATTGTCAATGCAGGTAGTTAAATAGTTCACAAATAGCTGCCCAGACTAACTATTTAGCCGTCGGGTGGGGCAGGGGGGAGGCTGTTCAGGGCCCTGTCCAGACTTGGTGCATCGCTTGCTGTGCTGTAGCAGAGAGAACAGACTATGACTTGGGTGGCTGGAGTCTTTGACCGTTGGACAATCCTGTTATTAAATGCCCTTGTCTGGTCTGCTGTTCAGAGAGTGAGTCCCTAATGGCACCCTATTCCCTATGTAGTGCACTGCATTAGACCAGATCCCTATTCCCTATGTAGTGCACTACTTTAGACCAGATCCCTATTCCCTATAGTGCACTACTTTAGACCAGAGTCCTATTCCCTATATAGTACACTACTATAGACCAGAGCCCTATTCCCTATATAGAACACTACATTAGACCAGATCCCTATTCCCTATATAGAACACTACTTTAGACCAGAGCCCTATTCCCTATATAGTACACTACTGTTGACCAGAGCCCTATTCCCTATACAGAACA